>NW_013953340.1:64714-70981 GCF_001266775.1 Austrofundulus limnaeus
AAAAAAAAAAAAGGAAAAAGAAAAAGCAGAGCTGCGTCTTGGTGCACACACACGGTGAAACTGTTTGAAGGAGAAAACCCCTGATGGAAAATGTGCCAACTGCTGAGGGAAGAGAGCAGTAGATAAAAACGGGAGAGATAAATATCCCATCAGCCCCAGGCATGGGATTTAATTTTCCTCTATGAGCATTTCTACTTCAGCTTGGGAAATTGATCATTTATATTCCCATACCAGGTGGAAAAGTGGATGTGTGTGTGTGTGTGTGTGTGAGTGTGTGTGAGTGTGTGTGTGAGTGTGAGTGTGTGTGTGTGTGTGTGTGTGTGTGTGTGTGTGTGTGTGTGTTCAGAGAAGTGAAGCAGGGTTGATGTCAAGCAGACGACCTCAGGTGTTGTTGTGTTTCGTTTCCAGCCAGCAGTGATGAAGTCTGAGGGTCTGGATGCTGCAAGGACACACAACATGCAGAGTGAGACAAACACACACTGATGCTGCCGGCCTTGTAGGGTGTTACAGTGAYACTTGGCTACAGGACGACAAAAATAGAAACACAAGCAGTTAATGAAAAGTTTAGAAATGAAAATAAGGTTCAGAGTTTGTTTTTAGGGGGGCTGCAGTTTCACTGATGCCTTTAAATGATCAATATCATGACAATGAGGCACAATTAAACCTGTTACTTTTGTTTTATCAGATCAGGAAAGTAAATAAGCTGCCATACAAACAAAACGTCTAAACAGAACTGTTTGTGTGACCTGTGTGAATGTGAAATGACCTTTTTGGGCCTAATTTTTCTAAATCTTGATGCTTGCACATTGCAGACCAAAATAAAAAAGAAAGTTAAAAGAGGAGATATAGCCAGTATTTTTTTTTTGGGCAAAAAGGTGAGGGATGAGAAGGAAGATGAGACGTTGAGAGCTGAGAAAGGAAGAATGATGGAGAGACCAGGAGGGTCACAGGTGAAGAAGTGGAGAAGATGAGAAGATTTCAGAGAAAGGAAACAGAGCAGAGGAAAGTGATGAAGGAGAGGAGGAAACACAGAGTCCAGCCTGGGTCCCAGCTGGACCTCCTGCCGTCTACAGGAAATAAATTACATGTTTCAATGAAGAACACTTTATCAAGTTTACAGGTGTGCTGTGAAGGTTAGTCCATCCGTGTTCTAATTTTAGTTAACTAGAATAATGTAAATATAAATTCTTATAACTAAAAATAAAACTAAAAGTTGTCTTTGTTTGTAGAAGAGAAAATACTAGTTTTAAAGTGTATTTGTGGATGTTCTGTTGACTCATTCAGATTTATGAAATTTCTTACGTACAGTAGTTCAGTGAAGTGATCCAGCATCAGCATCCTGCCTGGAGCTTTGTTCATCCAATAAATAGGATAAATCTGTCACCATGACTCTGTTTTTCTATTCCTGTTCTTTGACAGTTTAAACTCCAGAGCTTCTTCCACACCTGTGCTTCAGCTGCCCTGAGGAAAAACTAAAATCAGCTTCAGCACACGAGAGCCCCAACAGCTGTCCATGAGTTTTAGTGCTGAGGCAACATTTAATGACATGTCTGCTGACAGCACGGTGTTCAGACAGATCTGGACTCATGTAGGATGGATGGTGTTGGGAACTTACTGATGAAGTGGAAAATATATAGGTAACATGTAACGTTGTGTAAGTGAAAGAGCTGATATTACATGTTTCCTAGAAAGAGTTTTGGCCTGTATGTGTGAAAAAAACCTCATCAAATGTAGGTTTTGTGTTGTTTCTTTCAACAGCTGTCAGAAATGTTTTTTTTTAAATCTAAATCTGAATCAGTAATAAATGTCTCAGTAACTTAATCCCTGTCACTTTTATTTAATTTGTTTGCATACAGTATGTTGACACTATTAGAACTGGGCTTTTGTGGCTTTTTTGTACAAAAACAACAGAATTGAGCCCTTTGGTCACAAATATGCACTGACCCATATTATTAATTTAGTTGTACTAAAAGTTTTAAAATACTTTCCAACAAGCGTCATGATTTGTTATCAGTGCTCATGATCGACTGCAGCTGTCAGGTTCTCTGTGCTCACTTACTGGTTTGTCTGAAGGCTCCCACTGTTGGACCAGCACATACTGGGAAGGAAAGTCTACAAAGTTCTGAGGAAACTCTTTGAAAATGTACAAATGTCAGAATTTGCTTCTACATCATAGGGTTATTTAACACAATGGATAATCAAGTAACAAAGTGTGTCATGTTACAAATTCAGTTTGTGTAAAATAATCTACAAACTTGTGTTCTTTGAAATGTGAAAACATTTAAATTATAACATATTCATTAACTATTATTTTGTCCACAGATCCTGATGTGAACTAACACTAATTTTAGCTAATTTGTTGAAAATCCAGCTTGATATTTGTTACACGTACTTGTTATGTCTGAGCATGGTGGTGGTAGTATCATGCTATGGGACAGCCACAAAGCTACAGCGCGCTAACGTTGATGGTTGTGTGAAGTTAAACCAAGCTAATGTGGCAGAATATTTGTTCTGTATTTATGTGGTTGTTGTGTAGGTGTGTTGTGTTGTGTCTCTGTTGTGTCCCCCACCCCGGTCTTGGTTTGGGGTGTYGGGAGACGATCTGTGTATCTGTTGTGTTTTCTGGTTACTCTACTTGCTTCTGTCTTTTTTCTTTTTACCTCCTCCTGCCTGTCTCTGCTCTAGCCCCGCCCACTCTCACCTGCTCCTCGTGTTTCTGTCCCAGGTGTTTTTATATTCTGTTTTCTGTCTTCAGTCTGTTGTCATTGCTTTGYTTGTGTGTTTGTGTCCAGGACCAGTGTGTCACAGTTTGTGTTCCACCTTCATGTTCCTGAACTGTTGTTAAGAACTTGTTGCTGTCAAACCAGCATTTTGTTTTTATTACTGGAGMCTTTTTGCAACATTTTGGATGATTATCATTCAGTTCTGCACTTTGTTACAGTCATGCCTGGGACTGAAACAGAGGTCCACCTTTCAGCAGATTTCTCCTTTTTGCAGTTTCTTTGTCATAAAATAGTTTGCTTTGCAGCAGAATCATCAAAAGAAGCACATCAAAGACAGAAGAAACTGATCTAAGACATATTTTGATTAAAAATGATCTGAAGTTTTAGAACTTTGTTATAATACAATGAAAATCTGGAGCCCATTAGAGGAAATCTAACAAATAATGCATGGTTGTTGGCATATTTGGGAATAAGCATGTATTGGTTTTTGGTCTGAAAAGGCTTCATTTGTTCGGAGTCATTTGAAAGGAGCGGGTCAGGGGGTTGCTTCTAGGTTCAGTGAGAATAACAGTCTCCATCTCGAACTTGACTGCAGCGTAAACTTTAGAGCTAAACAATATGTGGTCCATATGTTGAGGAGTGTGGTCTGCTTCGACTTAAATCATGTGTGAAACATTAAAGCAGCACAAAGCATTCTGTGCTTCTCTTTCTTCTCAGTTCAAAATAACTGTTATTGACCTGTCAGTCAATTCAGCCAACACTCAGCTTTTTGATTAACAGAATAAACCTGGTATTTACTTTGGCGCTCAGTACTTCTTTTGTATTTCAGTGTAAACTCTCTGACTGCTGCTTCTCTGAAATCTGTTGATCAGGTGGAGAATCTAAGAACAGCAACAAGCCTGTAGTATTTCCAGCTTCAGTTCRTCAGCAGCTCTACCCAGGGAAACAACATTATTTTATTCTAATACAAGCTTTGTCACTCATGTCCAAGTCTGACTGAAAGTTTCATCTTGGCTCTAAACTGTTCTGTTTTATGTTCATGAGAAAGCTTGTTTCTGAATAAGTGCTCCTGTTACACACAAGAAGTCATTTAGGTGGATGAAAAGCAAAATATTGCACGTAGTTTTCTGTAATCTTTTCCATCAGATGTACTCTTTACAGCTAAAACTTCACTGCATAATGGRTAGCAAAAGTACTGTAGTAACTACCTGGTCATTACTTCAGTTTTGTTGCCTTACAACTGAAAATGTAAAAATATTTTTTGTGAAACAGAAAATAAACTTCAACACAAAACAAGTGTGAGTGACCACACACCTACCCAAAGCACTGAATTTGACCCATTGTTCAAATGAAACTGCTCCACTTGCTTTCAGTTGGATCGGCACTGCTTGAGCTTTAAATCAAACCACAGATTCTCGGTCAGGTTGAGGTCTGGGTTTCGATCTATCACTCCAAGAAATTCAACTGTTTTCCCCGAACCACTGGAGCGTTGCTAAGACTGTGTTCAGGGTCCTGCTGAAACTTTTGTTTCAATCTCAAAAATCAGACCAGCCTGAAGTCTATGGAGAGACTTTATAAACAGACAATAAAGAGCTCAATAAAAAGCCTGCAGGATTTCATCAATGCAATATTTTGAGAAAACTTTTGTTGAGTTGGGGAAAATATGGTCATGGTTGCAAATCTGTCGGGTTGTGAAAGATTTTCATGGTTTTTCACCTCCTCCACTTGAAGCACCTGTCACATGAACATCTGAGAGACTCAGCTGCTCCATCCATTTCTCTTTCAACTCTGACCACTTTCCTAGTYCCTGTTGATGAAAATAAACCCCACAGCATGATGCTGCCATCACCATGCTTCACTGATGAGTGCATGATAACATTAAAAATTGTTGTTTTGACAACCAAAAAATGGGTTTAGGTCTTTTCTGGCCACAGCACCTTCTTCCACATGTTTGGGGTAGAAAATATTCAGTGAATAATTCACTTCCTGCAACTTTCCATGGAACTGTGTAAGCTCTGCTGGTCCTTCTGACAGATCCTTCCATCTCTACAGGAGAGTATCTCTGTCACAATTTACTTTAACTTATTTGTTACTACTATTCAATTAATGCCCTTCCTGCCTGACCCATGGGTTAGGGCAAAGAACCATTTTCTAGTAGTTGAGCTGTGACTGTTGAACTGTTTCATCTTCTCAGAATGGATTTATTGCTGCCCATGTGAAGTTCAGTGTTTTTAATATTTTTTACAACTGGTTTCTGATTTGTACTCCTTCACAACTTTGTCTCTGTGTGGACAGTTCACTGGTCATCATCCTCTCTATTGGTTGATTCTGAAGCCTAACAGAAAAGGTAGCAATGAACTAAGACAATTTGATGATACAGATCCCAACCAAACTATTTTTTCATTTAGTTAAAACAAAACACAAACACGATGTCTTCAAAATTAAAAATGAAAAGGAGCAGAAAGAACAGAAAAATAATTTTCTATAGGTGAGAACAGTATGTACAGTTCTGCAATCACCATGAAAGTGTTCTAAGGGAGTTTGAGACTTTGTTGGACAAAGTTTTGTRAAGATGTTAAAGGGTTTAGTGCCTTTTCTAAACTTTACAAACTTCTCAGAAAGGATCCAGTCAACTATCTATCCTTCATTATTCCACCAGAAGGATCGACAGTCACACAGAAAAGYGTGATTCAGCATCTCCTCCAGCGACACTTTCCTGGGGCAGAAGAGACTTCACAGTCTGTCACAGCTGCTAACTCAAATCCAACAGAGGACGACAGGAGCAGAGCTGCAAGTAGTGTTACTAAAGACAAAGTAAAATGGGCAATTAATGTGTTTGACCCATTCAAAGCTAAATAGCTAAAGCTAAAGGATACTGACGGGTTCTGGAGAGGAGGGTCCATCGGATAGTTGAATCTCAGATTCAGGAAGAGCAGTGTGGTTTTGGTCCTGATTGTGGACCACTGGACCAGCTCTACACCCTCAGCAGGGTCCTGGAGGGTTCATGGGAGTTCAACCAGTCTACATGTGTTTTGTGGACTTGGAGAAGGCRTTYGACYGTGTCCCTCGGGAACTCCTGTGGGGGGTACTCTGGGASTATGGGGTACCAGGCCCATTGATACGGGCTGTTAGGTCCCTGTAGGACCGGTGCCAGAGYTTGGTCCACATTGMTGGWAGTAAGTYGGACTYGTTTCYRGTGAGRGTTGGACTCCACCAAGGTTGTCCTTTGWCACCGATTCTGTTCATAACTTTTCTGGACAGAATTTCTAGGAGCAGCCRAGGTGTTGAGGGGATCCTTTTTGGTGACCTTAGGATCACATCTCTGCTTTTTGYRGATGATGTGGTCCTGTTGGYTTCATCAGATCCTGATCTCCAGCTCTCACTGGAGCGGTTCACAGCCAAGTGTGAAGAGGCCAGGATGAGGATCAGTGCCTCCAAATCCCAGACCATGGTCTTGAGCCAGAAAACGGTAGAGCCACTGCTCCTCCACGTCCAGCGGAGCCAGTTGAGGTGGTTCATCTGGTTAGGATGCCTCCTGGACTCC
>NW_013953340.1:71492-74145 GCF_001266775.1 Austrofundulus limnaeus
AGTGTCTGGAGAGAGGGAAGTCTGGGTCTCTGCTGAGGCTGCTGCCCCCGAGACCTGACCCTGGATAAGAGGAGGAAAACGGTTGGATGGAAGGAACAGGTACAGTAAGGTCCCATGCTCTGCTGGATGCATCGACATGCTGCTGCTCAACAGTTGTGTTTCCCCTGCTCCTCAGTTTTGTAGCCCTAATAAACAAATACATGTTTTCATTGAGCTCCACAAAAAACTAACGAGTAACACAGGCAATGACTGGGGAAAAATGAAATGTTCTGCAAAGTTGGTGGAAATTAGTGATCATTAAAGATCTGCTTTGCTTCTTAGACTTTGTCCTGTTTCTCTAACACTCTCTTATTTCAGGATGAGATCTTAAACTCTCATTTAGGGTCTTATTTACTGTGTGACTGGCACACAGTTCCAGAAAAGTCCAAATTAATATGATTAATTCCACAAGTTATAATGTGCTGTAAGTGCTGTTCCCAGCAGCCTACTCATTTGAGAACCGCAGACAGCTGAATGTTTAGAGGATTTAAGTCTTTTTTAAAAGATTTTTTAAGTCTCGGTGGGAGACTGTAGTTAAATGTCTGTCAGCTTCACCCAAGCTTCCTGTTCAATGAAAAGAAACAAACCAAAAACAGTGACTGCTGTGAAGGCACAGCTTCTTATCAACACTGCCACAGGGACAATTAGATGGTTTATTTAAAACATTTTTAAAAAAACTATGTAACTATATTATAATTGGAAGAACAAGCACTGATCTTAATGACAAGCAGCAACAGCAGTCATCTCCTCAGGACTCATTTTTTGAGCAGAGATTGTGTCAAAAACATTTTCTTCAACTAAACTTGGCACTAGAACGATTCTTACTGCATTTAAAAGCTGTTGTTCAGCAAATAAAATCCTACAGCTGGAGAACATTTAATCTTTTAGCTTCAGTGATTTCATTACAGCCACTTTGACAAGATCTAACCCAACCTGGAGCCGTCAAACGTTTGCCTGCTGCACACAGTCCCTGCTGCCTCAATTGTTCTCACTGGTGATTTAAATAAAGAGTCTCCAAAACCACACTGCTCTAAATATGTATTTCTACTGTTCTAATTAGAGACTGGCTCTGAAGTGGGCACTGAGCCCAGGATGAGGGATGGCTAAATATACCCAAACAAAAACAAAGCTTCTAAATGGAAAATTATAAACATTTAGACAGAGCCATGGACAGAATAGAAAATATAACTGGTAACTGGTGACTTTGTGTGTGTTTGTTTTACTGAAGGAGAAGCACAGCAGTGACAGGAGACTGTGGTTTGGTTGCACACTTTGACATGTCAGGGAGTTTAAAATGGTCATTCTGACACTGAAGCACATGAGAGAAACAACAGGCGACAAACACGTCTTTGTTTTACAGCAGCTCCATTTTAGCTGATCAAAGTGAGAATGGCAACTGAAAAAAGACAATAATTTAGCTTTTTTTGAGCAAATGTTTAATAATCAATTAAACATTTGCTCAATTCAAGCTTATGTGGTAGTTCAGTGACACAACAGTAATGCTAATTTTGACACCAGAAGCTATYACTATCCAGTTAATGTGAAGAAGTAGTATTAGTGGTAGTGAAATAAAATAAATACGTTCGTTGGCTCACTTGTCACAGATGAAGCTAAAGGCTGTACTAAACATGAATGATTAAGCTTTGTTCGATGCACTTTTGAACATCTTTCCTGTAGAGTTTGGTACTGCAGAGCCTGTCTTTAAATTTCTGCTTTAAAACTCACTTTTAATTCATGATCAGTTGGAGCTACATCAGAAATATGGAACTGTCTGTTTATCTGTTGTTAGTCTTTTTAATTCGATTTGTTGTGGTATTTGTATTGTTTTTCCCTCTTTGTTAAGCACCTTGGTCAACACTGAATGATTGATTGATTGATTGTTTGATTGATTGATTGATTGATTGATTGATTGATTGATTGATTGATTGATTTTTTTCTACCAAGATCTTGCACTAATGATGGTACAGTCTGACTGTACAAGTAAAATTTACTGTCAAAAATCTACTCAAGTTACTTTTGAAAATACTTAAGTATTAAAAAGTACATGCATTTAAAAATACTCAAGAATTCAAAATTAAAACATAAATGTCTAATACCAGTAAATTKGTGTATTTTTTGAGTGAGTGATTTTACAGWACCTTGYAACTCTCAGAAACCCTGATTTACTGTACTAACACATAGAACCACTCTGCTACAAATCCTACACCATCTGTAAAGACTTCAGCATAAAAATGCAAGAAAATGAGTGGTGACTTCTTAAATACAGAAATGTAGTTTATCCACGGTGAACACAAAACATATTTAAATGATACTAACTATTTTTCGGTCCTAATATCTAAAACATTGAGCTGGAATCTGTCTCTATTGCTGGGTTCTGTTTGAAATTAAAATGGGAGCTCAGTTCATGACTGTTAACAAGGATGACGTAAGTCCAAATCCATCCCAGGTAAACAACTGTGATTGGTTCCCCTTGTGAGGAACATAGCGTGTAGCCAATTACATTTCAAGAAAGAAAAACAGCAACAGCTGATCACAAAGCTGGACCAAAAGTAACAAGTAACTGATAAGCTCCCTAGAAATGTAGTGGAGTCAAAAGTACTTTTTAAAAATGTAG
>NW_013953340.1:74482-76308 GCF_001266775.1 Austrofundulus limnaeus
AAACAACACTGAGTGAAGTAATATTTTATGGTAAATGTGGAGAATCAAATGTGATGGGGAAACTGGAAGTTGGTTCCACAAGAGAGGAGCTTGATAACTGAAAGCTCTGCCTCCCATTCTACTTTTAGAAACTCCAGGAACCACAAGTAAACCTGCAGTCTGACAGTGAAGTGCTCTGTTAGGAAACTATGGAACAATAAGATGTTTCATATATGATGGAGCTTGGTTGTTAACAGCTTTGTGGGCTGGACGCCCTTTCTGACACAACCTGTGCTCAAACCTGCATCCTCAGGATTACGAGACCACCGAGCTACCATAGCCTGCTAAGGGCTGCAAGTATGACAGTGACAGCAGGCTGTAAATAACAACAAAAAAGAAACAGGATGAAAGTTATTGTGTGTTTTTGTGGTGAATGATCTTCACATATAGAAACAAACTGAGAACATAAATGCATCACATAGTGAGTGGGAACAACTCAAACAGAAACCATTTGGTTGCTGTTAGTGTGTGGGAGACTGATGTGCATCGCTCACCCAGTTAAAGCAGGAAATTATTTAGTTATCCCTATAATTAGCACCACTCACATCAGATGTGACTGAACCGAGCCTTTGTGTATCAAATGTTGACATTGGTAAATAGAACATCTGGTCAAAAATGGCCTCTATTGAACTATGAGTGTTTTGTCCTTCATCACAGCCGCTAGAATTTAATCTTTAATCTGTTGGTTTATTTAAACAACTAAAAGAATACAGGTCAGTGAAAGCTGAGAGGAAGGACTGATCATCAGACACACAGATGTACATGTGGTTTGTGTTTCAGTGCTGTTAGGAGTGTTGGGTTTTGAGAAGTCAGACTAACACATACTGAAAACACAACTGGTATTAGCTGTTAAATCCACTCTTTATGGTATAAACTAAGGTGGAGTGCATGAAAGAAAGACGTGTGCATGAGCGTGCAGGTACTGTATCTGATAGGTCAATGAAGCTACAGACCAAACATCCAGTGGTGTCTGGCACTTCTCTGGGATTTAAACTCAGGAGTGATTAAATATAAAAGATGAGTATATAAAACATTTGATAGGAGTCATTTATCTGCATTAAACTGAGTGTGACACATGACAGGACATGAAAAACAGGCATGGCAAGTCCGAAGATGCTTCACCTTCTCTTAGATAGAACTTGTTCTTTCAACATGTTAAACAATATGGAGAACTTGCCACAAGCTACAAACTGAACTCAAAACGGCCACGCATCAAAGTTTAACATCATCCAGTACTTCTCTGTTACCAGGAAGACATAAAATGTACACTACATCCTGTTTCACTTTACCATGAACTGAGGCTGTACAAACATTTGAACTCAGTGATCTGTCCTGTCTGAACTGCAACATGAAGGACAGAAACAGGAATGGTAGCCATACGAGGAGAAAAAACAGGGTCTGGACAGGAACAAAAGGAAAAGGATTTATTTTTAACTTGACAAAGGATCACACATTCCAAGTGGTTCTCCAAAATCCTTTACAAACTCTTTGCACAACTGTTATTTAGAGATCAGTTTAACATATGTGGTAGTTAAATCACATCTTTATTTCATGTAGCCTGAAGTTTATTAGTGATGTCCTGATGCATCTCAGTAATCCAGGTAAAAAATCAAAAAGAAAAAAATTGTATAGGTCTTCTGGACGGGTTCTTCTTTAATGAAACGTTCTCGTACCCGTATTCACCCCGTATTCTTCCGTATGTTGCGGGTGTTTCGGAGAAACTGAGACGTTTATTTTCTAAACATGATGTCCCAGTAGCTTTCAAACCCCAAAACACATTACGGCAA
>NW_013953340.1:79684-86221 GCF_001266775.1 Austrofundulus limnaeus
CTGCTAGGTCTGACCGTCATCCTCCCCCACCAACGGAGCCATCTCACCACCAGGTATTGGTCAGTTGACAGCTCTGCCCCTCTCTTCATCCGTGTGTCCAAAACATGCGGCCACAGATCAGATGAAACAACAACAAAGTCGATCATCAAACTGCAGCCTAGGGTGTCCTGGTGCCAAGAGCACATATGGACACCCTTATGTTTGAACATGATGTTTGTTATGGACAATCCATGATGAGCACAGAAGTCCAATAACAAAACACCACTCGCGTTCAGATCCGGGGGCGGGGGGGTCCTGATCAGAAGTGCTCTCTAGCACCCCCTCCAAGGACTCCAAAAAGGTTGGGTAATCTGAACTGTTTGTTAGGCTCATAGGCACAAACAACAGCCAGGACCCGTCCCCCCACCCAAAGGCGGAGGGAGGCTACCCTCTCATTCACCGGGGTGAAACCCAACGTACAGGCACCAAGATGGGGGGCAATAAGTATTCCCACTCCTGCTCAGTGCCTCTCAGCATGGGCAACTCCAGAGTGGAAGAGTGTCCAACCCCTCTGGAGGAGACTGGTTCCTGAGGCAGAGGCAGCCCTGGGTTTAAGGCAGGCCATTGTATCATGTAATTGCCTGGTGATACAGGGACAACAGTAGCAATGATCTGATCAATAACTAATATGTTATCAACCCTTRTGGCCCAAACATCAGACTGGCCCACTGGGAAAATTCCCAGTCCTCCCAATTAGCCATGCCAGGCCTGCACCTGCCGCCCGATGGCTCTGCAGAGTTGGTCACCCTAACCTTAGGAAGTGCACGCTCGCTTGAGATCAGGTCCAGTCCTGGGCCACTGGGTCCTATCCTTTTTGGGAAGTGCATGGTGGAGTCGGCTGTTCCTTTTGGAGACGACCAATTGATCTTTATGTGCTGAGCAAGATGTAAGGAAATAAGGATGGCACATTCTGCTGAGTGCAGGCGTACTGTTTGAGTARTACTCAGCCAGTACATTGAGTGTTCGTCATGTGCCATGCTTCATAGGAAGGGAGGAGAGTTCTGAGAAGGGACGTTTAGACAGAGTAGGGTGAGAATTAGGGGAGGTTTCGGGAACGGTTGGAGGCGTGGTCTGGTAGGTGTATATACAACGTTTACAGTGGGTCTAATCAAAATAAATATTTAGATTTTTTTAGAAGAGTTCCTTCTAGTGACTGGTAGAAGGAAGGGTTAGGCTATAAATATGACCAGTAAATGAAAGGAAGTCAATGCAAAATCCCCATGAGAATAGAAGAACATGTGTGTGTGTGTGTGTGTCTCTTTGTGTGATTGTGTTAAAAGTGATGTTAGCATTATTGCTGACATAGGCTAATGTTGAAAGCAGTTGCAAACTTTCATGCTGCACCAGCTGGTCCAAGCTCTGACTCGCTGCAGGAGTGTGTCTGAGAGAAGCCTTCAAGCCAGAACATGTGAATGAGTTGAGGTTGTATGAATATATTAGGAGTTAGAAATCAAAAGTCATTTAAAAACATCCTGACTTAAAAAGCCATTTATTTAAAAAGAGCAAAATGATGTAATGATTACGTCAAATGTTTTAACTTCAAATTTTTACAGTAAAAATAATGAATTGAAAGAGTCAAACCGAATATTTTCAACACTTCTTTTATTTTGTCTAAAAATCACAGGTGGTTTATAATATTATAAATCATTTCATGTCAACTCAAAACAGGGTTGATCACATTTATTTCAATGTAACAACACAAACAGGGCAGACAGTAACACATTCAACCAAATAATGTAAAAATGTGAATTATGTGAGTATCTGAGGCCTGTTTTATTACTTAGAACTGATGTCACGTCTGCACTGCATGAGAAAAAGTTCTCCAGTCCAATGATATGGTAACAGTCTTCCAGACTGAGGATGAGGGGACATGGAGGCCATATGGGTAGTACTTTCTGATTGGATGGTCAACAAAGCCTTTCTCCTGGCTGCTCCTGGTTGGATGAATGAAGAAGAGATGCTGGGAGAGTGTGGAGTTCATGGCCCTGGAGAAGAGAATGTGCTTCAATAAGTGAAGAACCTGGCATGTGACTGTGGATGACAGAAGAGAAAGTTGAACAGTGATGAGAGGTGACAAGTGTTGGATTCAACTAAGTGTCTAATAAAAGTTATTCTATTTTATGAGTCAATATTTTAACTGCTTAACTCAAGACGACAGAAACAATTGAAAAGTTATTTCGAAACAATGTGGCCCGTTGACTGTCCTAGGTTCAAATATTGTTCACAGTTCCTGCAAACAATAAAAGACAGATGTGGCTAACAATATAAGATGCACATCATAACTTTACAGAAATGCACAGGTTTATTCCCAACATACATACCCTGGTAACACTTGTCACTATAATCAGTTCTGGGTGGTCTGGTTACATACTGGTATAAAGAAAGGCAGACGTGAAAATACTCAGAACAGATCTTATAGAATCCAGAAGTTTTCATAGCTTCACATAAAGAAATGATGAACATGCCAATCATCTATCAATGAAGTCCTGACAGTTCAGTTTGGAAAATAACCTGTGCAAAGATTTGGTTTCAAGCTTTTTCAGGCAGAGGATATGTTGGGGATTATATCATCTAACATTGTTCAGGCAGTTTATAAAGTGTTCAAAGCTTGCCTTATAGCACTGCAGTACTCTGCTCTACTCATTTACTAATCCCAAAGGTAAATTACAGTGTAAATCTGAAGTCTGTTCTTTAATAGTTTTGTATGGGTGACATAATATTGGGAGGGCATAAAAAAAATCACGTTTCTCATCAAATTACATTTTTTTAGCAAACCTATAAACAGCAATGGAAAAAAAACTATGCTAACAATTTTAACCTGTGATAAATCATTTGTATTTTAGAGAAAAAAAGTCAGAACTCTGAAGAGAATCTTTGTGAATAAACATTTTCAGGGCTTTTAACTTTGGCCTCTGTTTAAAAGGAGTTTGATCCCTAAAAACAGTCAGAGCTTTGATGAAGGTGGAAGGATGAGAGTGGTTGAAACACCATTTCAAAGGACATAATAAGAAATTAGACAGGGAATAGGTTAAGTTTGGAGCAAAAACTGTTTCTTTTCTTTTTTTCTGATTAAAATCCTGTTTTGTCTCATTAAACCAGTATCGTTTGGTGAGACGAGAGTCTCGTTACATCCCTACAGTTCAGAGTTTTTAACACCTGGGACTGTGAAGTCACCTGACCTGACAGCTGCTGATGTCAGGGCTGTTTCCAACACATTTACAATTTTCAATTCATAAAGACCCAAAGAANAAAAACAAAAGAAAAACAAATTACATTATGCTAAACTATTCAAATTAAATGGCTGATGAATATTAGATAACAGTAATCCCATAAATGTGCTGTAAATTATCCTTCTACAACCGGCAAATTRCATCAAAGACCACATTACAGGCTGAGCGGTCCTATAATCTCCAGTAATGTCAGGTTGTGTGATTAATACGACATGCACCACAGCATCTTCACCCCCCGTAGCTTCACGTCGTGACCTGCCACCCCTGTTTCGTGTAAATATAGGATGTAATAACATGCTGCAAGAGCATAGATGCTATTATGGCCTTCTTACCCAGGAGAGGTCATCTTTGCCACCCCACCCAAAGGAGGAGCTGCCACACCACCATGGTTAAAGGCCCTGTTTGCACCAAGACCAAAAATGAAATCCATTTTATCTTCACATTTTGTGTGGAGTGTGGAAGATTTAATCTTTAATTTAATCTTTTACCATTTGAAAAAAATGGTTTAGCAGATTCTCACTAATAAGTTAAACTGATTTACAGCTAATTCTACATTATACAAACAATTACAACACGTAAACCATCCTGGCATGGAGAAATGAGGTGTGATTATAAAGAACATGAAGAAACTTATCCAGATTTCATATAATTATAAAAGACATTTATAAATATCGGCCTTTAAAAATTTAAAAGTGGTATGTCCCACAGATGGCATTCTGGTCCGTTTGTCTCTGAAACCTGCTTTCATCACAACAGCTCCAAATGCATTTATTTTCACAGGTCACAATCTGAAATAAAAGCTGCCAGTTGGTTTGATTTGGCTGAACGTTGTATCACTTTGAAAGTCAGACTTTAGTGATTCAGTTATCCTCTGCAGCACACAGTCATTCAAGTCACTTTCTTTTTGTTCACTAAGGGACATATTGGGAGCAGTGCGTAARAAAAAGACAGCAGTCCAGCACACATCTTGAGATAAATAAAAATGTTCCAAATGAAACAAAGAACTAGCCAAACCTTCACTCAGAGTGAATCCAAGATGACTGTTTCATATTAAAAACATGGGACTGTTTCTGGCGTGCAGATTTGAACTGAAGCCATCCCATCGTCACATTTATACCCAGTGTCACTGAAATTCACTATTAGGGATGCACCGATACCAGGTTTTCTCAAACTGAGTACAAGTACTTCAGATTGGGTACTCGCCAATACAGAGTACCGATACGAGTACTTACTGAGTTATAACTTACTTAKTTATTATAATATTAAGGTAATAGAGATGTTTGTAAAATCTAATTCGAACCAGTTTGAAGAACAGATGTAGTACTTCAGTCAAAGGAATAAGCTTGTGGAATAATCTGGATAGTGATTATAAAAATGTGGCTCAGTTAATTTATTTAAAAGAACGATAAAAGTTAATTTGCTAAAGAAATTTGAAATAGTAAAATTTGTATTTATAAGAGCTGCTGTTTGAGGAGTTGTTTTTGCTTTGTTTTATTATCAGATATCAGTACGTATCAGATATAAGATTTTCTTCTTTCTGCTWCCTTTAATTTTATTTGATTTGTATTATTTTGTTGTATGGGAATTTCCTTTGATTTTAAATTAAATTAATAAAAAATATGGCACTGAATTAGAAACATATGTTTGTCAAAATGAACCTCAGTTTAAACCAGTGGTTTATTCTGGTCCTCAAGGACCATTACCCTTCATGATTTAGTTGTTTCCCTGCTCCTCAGCAGGTTTTTAAGATCTGCAGAAGCCTGTCAATCAAATCAGGTGTACCAAAGACGGAAAACATCCAAAACATGCAGGATAGTGGTCCTCAAGCACCAGGACTGAGAACCACTTGTATAAACAGTCAGACCTCATGTCTCATGTGAGGTGGGGCTTTACAGATTGATCCAAGTAATAATGATACTAACCTCAAGTCATGCAGTTTAAATCTTGTAGCACCACTCGTCCTCAGCTACAGAACAGAAGTCCAGTTGCTYCATCTTTTTCTTTGAATTTTCCATCTTCTTGATGACGGCGAAATCATAGAAACATCTGATAGCAGTGGTGTTGGACCGTGTCGAAACTAAAGTAGATCAATACTTGTGTTAGTTTCACTTGCAGCACGTCACGTCGCTCACATTTTATAAAATACAAGCTTCACCGGAGCATCCGACAACAGGGTGGTTAAAACATAAACAGTGAACTAAACAAGCACGTCAGATAATTATTTTACCGGTTCTGATTGAATAACAACTTTACAACGAACAAGCTAAGAAGTAGCATTCACCGTAGCAACCTGTTGTTTAATCCTGTAAACAGCGCATGCGCGTCACATAGGTGGGAGTCTGGAAGTTTTATTTGAAATATGAGCATCCACGCTAAAAAAGGTTTGGCGGACCAAAAGGGGGACCACCACCCCGGTCTGCCAATCCAGGGGAATTGCCCACAATGTCCACGTGATGTTGTAGAGTCACGTCAACCAACACAACCCCACAACATCCAGAGCCTTAAGGAACTCTGGGTGAATCTCATYCACCCCCAGCGCCCTGCYACCRAGGAGCTTTTTAACCACCTCAGTGACCTCACCACCAGAGATTGGAGAGTCCGACCCAGGGTCCTCAGGCTCTACTTCCTCATGGGAAGATGTGTCGGTAGGAATGAGGTCTTYGAAGTATTCTGTCCACTGACCCACAACGTCTCGAATTGAGGTCAGCAGCGCACCATCCCCACCATAAATAGTGTTGTTGGTGAACCACTTTCAACCCCGAGACACCGGATGGTGGACCAGAATCGCCTTGAAGCCATACGGAAGTCTTTTTCCATAGCCTCTCTGAACTCCACCCACGCCAGATTTTTTGCCTCAGCGACTACCTGACCCGCAGTCCACTTGGACCGCCAATACCTATCAGCTGCTTCTGGAGTCCCACAGGCTAAAAAGACCCAATAGGACTCCTTCTTCAGCCTGACAGCATCCCTCACCGCTGGTGTCCACCAGTGGCTTTGAGGGTTGCCGCCACCACAAGCACTGACAACCTTACAGCCACAGCTCAGGTAAGCCGCCTCGACAATGGAGGTACGGAACATGGTCCACTCAGACTTAATGTCCCCCACCTCCCCTGGAACATGTTCTTTTTTTGTTTATTTTTTGTCACTTCAGTAGAAAACGAAACCAAATATTGTTAGTTTATTTATTTCTTCATCATCAGTGACTTTCTTTAAGTGACGAGAAAATAAAGAAAGAGAGAAAAACGGAGAGAGAAGTAATTAGAAAGAT
>NW_013953340.1:89523-93324 GCF_001266775.1 Austrofundulus limnaeus
TTAGCAAGCCTTTTTATTTACTAAAAGACACGATGTTACAAACTAAATGCATCACTATTGTGGAGTGTGAGCAACTGCAGACTGAATATTAGGATTTTATGATTAAAATGTTTAAAACTGGGGGTTTCCACTGGTAGGGGACTATCATAGTGGGAATAAAATCTTATTTTATGGTTCTGGTGGCAGGTCATAGTTAAGTCACCTTTCCATTACTCAAACTACAGCTTTAGAATAAATAATATGGATTACAGGGTAGACAGATGTTGGCAGGCTTTAATTTCAGTTAGTTTAAAAAAATCTCTTTTTGCTGCGTCATAAATTTACTTCAAAACAAAGCAACAGACCTGACAGGATTCAGTAGTTAATCATCCTTTTGATTGCATCAAAGCACTTCCACTTGTCTGGGATGTAGAAAGGCTCAAAGATGTGAGGGAAGGGGGTGTCGTAACCACAGACCCTACTTATGGGAGCCTCCAGGTTAAGGAAACACTCCTCCTACAGGGGAAAAAATACACAATGTCAAGATACATGTTATCATTACAGGTAAAATGCTTTCAGTGCTTCAACATTGTTTCATCAAACAGCCAATAAAAGAGACTGAACCACAAGGGCTGCGTGTTGGCAAGAATTTTGTTATACAATACATACATGACGCAATGGTTGCGATACAATATATCACAATTTACTGCAATATTTAGCCATTTTTTGGTCCAAAATTTTTATTAAAAAAAACTATGTTTTGTATGTATTTTACTTGTTTCATATTTCATCCATGTTTTCAATTGTTAGGCCAAATGTGTCATTAAATAGTTAAATATATTTGTGATAGCTTTTAGATTTTAATTTATTATAAAAATATGGTCAACCAACACATTAACAATTACCAATAACTTGTCCTAAAGTTCAGCAAACAGACGACATTAAAGTCCATAACGTTTTCATATTATATATCCAGCAAAATATGTTGAGTAATAAAAAAAATCCCAGGTATGTTTCTTTGAAATYCTTTAAAATAACACCAGATTGTTTTAAGAATGACTTTTGACAGAAATCAATCTCGCTGACAGCATGCATGTCAGGTTGTACTCATTGTCCATACATTACACAGATTTCCCATTTTGCAGACGAATGTAGCTATAAATCTCCCATATTTTTTATTTTTTTAAACTCAGCTTCAAATTGTTTTTACATGTCAGAGCCTGTAGGATGTGAATAAATAAAAATTAAATACAATTAAATAACCAGCTCAATCAGATTTTTGAGGATCARGATGCAGGTAAATGTTTTGAAGGGATTAACATGTGACAGATCATCTAGTTTACTGTTAGCTTTGTTATCTTTTGTAAATATCATTGAGCCCCAACTAGGTCTGCTACGTCCACAAATTAGCTCAACTTCAACAAGCAGGCTAGAAGCCACGGCAAAAAACAAAATAGAACTTAGAAAAAGAATGAAAGTCATTCTGTTTAATACACCGCTCCCTCACGTTGGTGCAAAGGGTTAATATAGAGGTCCTCTGACTCAGGGGTTCCTGGGGGGGAACTCTGACTGATTACAAGACTGAAGACATCTGTGATGCTAATTAGTGGACACACCTTGATTTAACATTTCCCTGTGGTCACATTATTTTTAGGGGTACCATTTCTGTCCAGGCCTGTTTCATGAGTTTTATTCATTTCTTTTTTATTCTGTTGAAGCATGGTGTCTGACTTTCATTTGTTCATTTTCATAGAAATTGTATTTTATATTTCTTTTGTTAAATTCTAGTTATTTCTGTGACCATAATGGTTTTTTTTTTTCATTAAACGAAGGTTACCAACAATTTTGATCACGTGTGTATCTTCCAGCTCTGTGAGGACTGAAGAAGTTTTATATAATTTAAACTGGGAGTGTGATCATTTTAACACATGTAGCACAACCATTGATTAGACTTGATAGTTTGGGCAGAGATTTTCCCTTCATCACTGTTCATCTTGGATTTGGGAAGAATGACCCTCTCCAGCTCCCAACTGCACCTAGTTGCTCATCTTTGTGAAGTGTTGCTCTGTTTTATGTAGAATATTTTAACCATCATTTCATGTGACTGGATGAAGGGATGAAGTGACCGTCAGAACTTAGGGTTAGCCATAACGCTATGACATGAAACCTCATCTTTGATACGACATGCAGAGCTTTTCTCTGTTCGGATGAAGGACCCAGTACCTTAGGACTGGCACTCTGCTCCACCCAGTTAATTAAATGTGATTAGCTTTAATCAAAGTTATACGACTGGTTCAAGAAAGCCTCCTTTGCTCTGCTTTGGTTGCTCCTCCTATGTGGATCCACAAGTACTGGAGACAGGTTCACTGAAACAGGCTGCGACACATCCTGACAACAACTGGATTATGATGATATAAAAGACTAATCTTGGCGGCTTTATTTTTGCTTTAAGTTTGCTAAAGCACATCATATCTTGTGCTGACAAATGTCCATAGCCTTAGGGTCAATGAATGGTATTTAAACTCTCAGAAGGGAATTTGAGTCGATGGGGAGAAAAAAACCAATACTAATAAAAATGTGAAGGTATTGTTCTTCCTTMGCTGCAGAACTCATGCCTGATTTTTTTTGTGCTCACAAACCTCTCTAATGCCAACACAATGACAGACTCGTTTAGATAAAAAAGTCAGAAGTCAAGAGTAATGATGTGACTGACACGTCCTAAGTTCATGCCTAATATCAAACTCTCCAGTCTTTGCCAGCATCGAGCTGGAATGAACATGAACAGATTAGGTTTGATGCTAATTTTACTGTAAGAGGATTTTATCATGTTGGGTCAAGTTTGACACAAAGGTCTTTTTTTCATGACTTGATGGCGTGAAGGTTTGAAAGGAAAAGTTTTCCTTCGTTACAGTCCTAAATAGCCAATATAAATGATTTGTCTGGCTATGGATATAAAAAAATGCTGTATTTATTGTTTTTTAAATCCATCTTGTGTCAGTGGAGCTGGTACTGTGACATCTCCTTACTGAATCTGAATGCCACAACCTATTCTCTGCATGCAGACTGACAGTCAGACAGCACCATGGAGTTTGCACTTTAGTCTGAATGAGATCTGTAATCTCCTCTAAATAAATTTACTGGAAGTGGGAGGAAAGTACAGTAGTCTGACTGTCTGCCACCAAAACTGGACAAGGAATGGCCACACAACTCAGATTTCATTTAAATCTTTGTTTAGCTTTTGGGAAGTGCATCATTATGTGTAATATACTTAAATGTCAGAATAAAAATATGTTAACATGGGAGTCGTATTGGGATCGTGTCCAGCAGTGGTGCAGGGTTTAAAAATACTTTCCAATGGAGCCTTAAAATCTCTGGGATGATATTGTGTCTCTTGTTGCCCTCACACATAAAAAAGGCCTGAGATTGTCAGAAACAACCAGAGTTTGGAGCGTGCAGTTAGACAGGATGGGAAGAAAGCTGATTTCACATTTTATATTCATGCTTCTGGATTTCAGCTGAGAACAGGCAGAAACAGGTTTTAAACTCAAAACACATCTGTTAAGGTGTCTTAATCATGTTTGGCTTTAAGAAAGCAAATTACCTAAAGACTGAGTGACAATCTGCTAATATTTCTTCTAAACTAGTTTTAAAACATCTGTGATTAAAGCTTTGGCTTCTATTCTGAACGCTACAATGAATATTTCAATAAGACCTTTAACACTTCTGCATCTAGCTGCTCCCTTTAAGGCTGACCACTGGTCTGTCCCTCCTAAAAAACAGGGATGTGTGTGTGTGTGTCTGTCTGTCTGTGTGTGTGTGTGT
>NW_013953340.1:95199-97697 GCF_001266775.1 Austrofundulus limnaeus
TGTCACAAATTCTCCTAAATCACTCGTACGCACAATTTAAGAACAAATCTGTGCGTACCAACGGTTCCTGCATGAGGCCCAGTGTTTTTTTAGTTTGATCAGATCACTTTAGTTCCACCCACTTTGCACATGGCTGGCTCTTAATCACACATACATGAATCAATCTGCACCGAATTGTGTGAGACCTGCTCAGCACACTTGTGTAGTAGTTTGACAATATCACTTTAGCCCCGCCCACTTTGCCTAGTCTATTATTAGTCTATTAAACCCAGTAAACCTTTGAAGGCCACCCCTACCCCTTGGAGTTAAAGATAACCCATAAAATCATATCTTTTTCACTCTCCACCAGTACAACAGTCGCAGACACTCACCTGAACAGTGGAGCTTATTTCAGCAGCAAAGCCTCCTGTTACTGGTGCTTCATGACTGATGAGCAAACGTCCAGTTTTAACCACCGACTGAAAAACAAAAAGATTTATAGTATGTAAGTGGCAGATCCACAAACGTGACTAAATGTTMGAACACAAAACACATTTAAGCTTAAACATTTCAGAGTCATAACTTCAAGTAAAAATGATAATTATAGGTAACAATTACTGTTTGCTGGAAAAACGATTTATAGATTTCACTAACAAACATTTGCACATGGAAAACTGTACGATATACCCTTTAAAGGTTGAACTATGGAGACGGTACACTTATTTGGATGTAGACAAGTATAAGGAGTTCACATGTTTCTCTGTGCCTTGTACTATATCTGTTGTATCCCCTCAGGGTGTGTTTGTGTTTGACTGAGCTGTGCTGAATGTGTGAGGGAATACATAAAACAGGAAGGACAGCATTATGAGCTGAAGGGCTGATTTAGGCTGGCACATGGGTCTAACTGGACAATCATGGCCATTAAAAGTCTCCACCTCCCAGGCATTTCTATCTGGGTTTTCTGTAACCTGACATTACTGTAGAGGGATGCATTCACCACACCCGTTATCTACAAGAGCATAAAACCAATACTATACTATAATCTTATCCACTCACCACTTGTCCTAACCAAAGCTATGTCTATTCTTTGCAACTTCAGCACACTTATCTTTCCTATCCAGTTGTGGTAGCTTACTTTATTTCTTAAAAAAATAAAAATAGTACAAACACTTTTGAGACAGTTTTATTAACTTCTATTACATTAGATACAGTATTAATGTTGTTGTTTTTTACATTACTGACATATTTAGAAAGTCCAGTATGGTTTAAATAAAATCAAAGTCTAATGTAAGCAGAAGGAATCTCTGGTTTATGCTGAAGAAAGTATATTTTTCACTGAAATAAAAGCACTAAACAATATAGATCATTTTAAGCAAAGAGGGGAGACCATTGCATACTTCTGTATCCCCCAAAGCCACAAACCAAACTGCCATGGTAACTATATCCTGGCATACATATAGTATTGTAAATTAAGCTCGACTTCCACATACAGGCATTTTGGAGCGTCAACCTAATGCTAAACAAGAAAATGTTTACGTTGCTGATGTCACAGGTTTGGAAATTTTTCAATAAAGTAAAAGATCATTTTGAATTATTTTCTAAGCACTGTACCATTTCTGAGAAATAAACAACTAGAAGAGTCTAGCTATAAATGTGTAAACTTATTTCCTATGAGAGTTTCCACAGACGATAATTACACAACAAAATATGGACACACACCCGGAGACTTGCCCAATTTAAGTACCAGCTAAGAAACTGTGGCATTAACTAAGTGACAAATTTAACTTTAGGGAAGGATAGATACCTTTCATTATAAGGATTGGGTAGCTAAACCAGCTATATTTCATTAAGTTCCTCTGATTACTTCTAAACTCCATCCATCTATTCATCCATCCATCCATCCATCCATCCATCTATTCATCTATTCATCCATCCATCCATCTATTCATCCATCCATCCATCCATCCATCCATCTATTCATCCATCCATCCATCCATCCATCCATCCATTCATCCATCCATCCATCCGTCTATTCATCCATCCATCCATTCATCTGTCTATTCATCCATCCATCCATCCATCCATCCATCTATTCATCCATCCATCCATCCATCCATCCATCCATCTATTCATCCATCCATCCATCTATTCATCCATCCATCCATCCATCTATCCATCTATTCATCCATCTATCCATCTATTCATCCATCCATCCATCTATTCATCCATCCATCCATCCATCTATCCATCTGTCTATTCATCCATCCATCTATTCATCCATCCATCCATCCATCTATCCATCCATCCATCCATCTATTCATCCATCCATCCATCCATCTATCCATCCATCCATCCATTCATCCATCCATCCATCCATCTATTCATCCATCCATCCATCCATCCATCCATCTGTCTATTCATCCATCCATCTATTCATCCATCCATCCATCCATCTATCCATCCATCCATCCATCTATTCATCCATCCATCATCCATCTATCCATCCATCCATCCATCTA
>NW_013953340.1:97707-100014 GCF_001266775.1 Austrofundulus limnaeus
GGATAGATACCTTTCATTATAAGGATTGGGTAGCTAAACCAGCTATATTTCATTAAGTTCCTCTGATTACTTCTAAACTCCATCCATCTATTCATCCATCCATCCATCCATCCATCCATCTATTCATCCATCCATCCATCCATCCATCCATCCATTTTCTGCACACGCTTATTCCTTTCAGGGTCGCGTAGGTCACTGGTGCCCATATCCAGCAGTCACAGTGCGAGGGGTGGGTACACCCTGGACAGGTCGCAAGTCCACCACAGTACTTCTAAACTATAGTAAAGAAATGTAAAACCTTGTTTTTTAGTATGAGAACACGCCAGAGCTGTTACGCTGGATGCAATAGAAATGTCATGTTACAGCCGTTCCCATACACACCCAAAGATAATGAGCAGCATGGGGCTTAGCCTTAGCTTTTGTTCCCTGGATCGGCCTCTTCTTCCACAAGGGCTCCTTCCTGCTGTGGCTGGTTTTATACTTATCATTTCTTTTTCTCCTTCATGCATTTATTTATCTCACATGGTTTGCATTGAGCCTGTTTTCTCATCCTGCTATGTGGCCTCACCACATGGACACTGATGTGCAATGACCGATTATGGCCTCAAAGTCTAAGGCCCATTCTGTCACCCTCCCACTGCATTTATAGTGTCTGACACACACGGTGATTGATGGGGAGGCCATGCAGAAGCATAAAGCCCATGTACATCTCACAACTGTATGTTTATAAGGTTTGTACTGTAAATGCAGTCATATATATATATATATGACTGCAGAAGTGCATAAAAACTGTCCATACTTCTGAACCCTTTGAGAATGACCTAAAAACAGTGGTAGGGAAAAATGCTGTGCTTGTACTGTATGTTTCAACACTTATCCACACAAAAGACACCAAGTGACTCTGTCTTCCCCACATAAAGTGCCTCCTCCGTGGCGGCAGTGAACTAAACATTCTGTTACTGTCATGTTTTGATGGACGGCCTGAGGCAGTTGTCARTGCCGTTGGATCTGCTTGGCTTTGCTGCCTTCTGCCCTGTAATTGTGTGGCCACCACAGAATCCTAACTCATATGCCACAATGTGTTCTCCGTGACAAATGAGAGTCAGGACCAGACCATACTGCTTGCTACAGCCTTTAAAGCGGCCCTCTGCGATTAGCAGAGCAGTGGTGAGAGCTCAGCCAACTGGGGTGATAGGGAAGCACGGAGAGAGGATTCAAACAAGTGCTCTCTCATTTTGTTGCTGTACAAAACTCTACTGTGACTCACAATAAATAGAAGTAATGTGATGAACCAGACATAGTGAGATGATGAGATGGGTAGATGGATAGAAAAATAGTAAAACTGCTTTGACATTGGGTAGGGCAAGAAATCCTCCAGAGTAGGCAGAACACCAGGAAACCTAATTTTTTTAAACATTTCATAAAGACCAATTAAAGCTAATAAATTACTCCCTGAAGCACACACGCATGCATACATGGACACATACACATCGGCACGCACACACACCACAAACACAGCTTTTCTGCTCTCCAGCCATAGAACCAACCTGACTCTGCACACTTGCACAATTATTTGAAGATCAACTCAATCAACAGCTCTTTGTGAGCATACCATCTGCTTTATGAGAGCATTGTAAGATGGTAAAAGTACAACAATTTTTAAAAGCTCTATAAAATCATCAATAACACTACATGTAGTGTAACTGTACTGTACTGCTTTGATTTTGACTTACCCATGACTTTGTTTTAACATACAAGACTTTTTTCAGTAAGATTTCAGTAAGTAAGATATTCATGCAAATTTTAGGGACACTGTGGGTACATAAACAGTAGGGTTGGGGATAAGATGGGTATACAATACATCAAGTGATTCCAACAATAGCAACAGTACTGCTTTGAATAATGCCCTTTAAAACTTTGCTACAAATGTAATCCCAGTTGTGGGTTATACAGGTTTATGATAGGGAGTCTGTTACTGTCGTGGTGGAGGCAGCAGGTGACAATAAAAAATGAGCAGAAAAAGAGATGACTGGATGTTGTAAAATGCCTGCGATGTATGGAGTGGGTGGAATACAACAGCTGGATTGAGTCATAAACTGCAAGGCAAATATACTGTTAGGCTGACTATACTTTTTGTTTTCCTCTGGAAAACATGGACTATCGCAACAAAGTGCAACAAAGTGGAACCCTAAAATTCTGCCTTTTTAAAACAAGGAGCCATGATCTAGGTCAGGGCTTCTTAATCTTTCTGACCTCAGGGCCCAATTTATTGAACATAAAGTGACACGAGGCCCAGTCAGACATTAC
>NW_013953340.1:100604-107152 GCF_001266775.1 Austrofundulus limnaeus
CGGCCCTCTGCGGCCCAAAGTTAAAAACTGTTGTTCTTTGGAGGCCCTCAAGGTGGCGCTGCGGCCCACAGGTTAAGAATCTCTGATCTAGGTGACAGTCCAGACAAAGAATGATTCAAAACACTTGTATGGAAAAACAAACAAGAAACTCTGTGTCCCTTGCCTGGATGTGGGTTACTGTGGCCCCACCCTAGAGCCAGGCCTGAAGGGGCTCATTGGCGAGCGCTGGGTGGCCGGGTCGGGTTCAGTCTGAACAAGGTACATGGGTTTGCCTRCCTGTGGGCCCACCGCATACAAGGAGGGGCCATYTAAGTTGGATGCATGATGTCATGGGCCAGAGGCGGGGACTTCGGGACTCTGACCCTAGCCTACCAAAGCTGGCTCTTGGGACATGGAATGTGAACTCTCTGGGAGGGAAGGAGCCTGAGCTTTTGCGTGAGATTAAGAGGTACTGGCTAGATATAGTTGGGCTAACTCACGGAATGCGCTCCAGAACCGATTTCCTTGAGAGGGGCTGGACTTTATTCTGTTCTGGAGTTGCCTATGGTGAGAGGTGCCGAGCTGGCGTAGGTCTGCTTTTGGTCACCAGACTTAGTGTCTGTGTTGGAGTTTTGTTAGAGCCATTGTTTACATGCAACGTCTATGGTGGACATGCATCTAGGGACAATGAGAAGCCTTGCGGCGCATCTAGTGTGGCACATTTTGAAACAGTAAGTGCAGTTTGAGCATTTGAAAAGTGTGGCTTGTCCAAAGCAGCCAACGCTCAAGTTGAAAATCTGAACTTTTGTTTCTCAACGTGGTGCCTCAACCAATCAGAAAGACCCTGCTACATGACGTAGCAGTGCATTTTCTGACAGGACCGTCTCCTGAATGATGTCCACTGGATAGGAGCTCTTTAGCAGAAATTGAATGCCTGTTTTTAGTGTCCTGGCAGGAGATGTGGGGCCGATGTCAGTCAGCAGCTCATCAAACTGGGCTCTGGACAATTATACAGAGGTGCCAACCTGGAGCCATCCCAAATCATGATGATTGTCTCAGAYCATTTGTGTTGCYCGGTGTGCGTTCATTATTGGCAGTTTGTGCGCATAATAAAAAATATATGGAATTTATATCTTTAAACTTCAAAGTATTCATACAGTACAAACCTACTTATTTCTAGATGGAGAGATTGTAAGTAACAAGTGATAAAACAGAGATTATAAAATGGGTGCTTTATGAACATAACTTTATTAAACAGTACATACATCTATCCTATTACTGAACGTGTGATTACCCATTCATTCAAATCAGGTGTGAGAAACAATTAAAGCATGCAGGGCTGTGGCCCTTGATGACCAGGATTGCCCACCCCAGGGCTAGGTTGTGAATTTTCTGTATTTTATATAAACGGCATCTCTTTCATTACACCTGAATTTTCCAGAAGCTGTTCTCGGCATGTATATATACACACTAGGGCTGAGCAATATAGTTGGAAACATTGTTTTGCTACACAAATAAAAAAATGCATTAATTAATACCCATCATTATAGTAACATCCATCCATCCAT
This sequence comes from Austrofundulus limnaeus, assembly GCF_001266775.1. NCBI lineage: Eukaryota > Metazoa > Chordata > Actinopteri > Cyprinodontiformes > Rivulidae > Austrofundulus > Austrofundulus limnaeus. The sequence continues at coordinate 102,152 of NW_013953340.1, forward strand.
CCATCCATCCATCCATCCATCCATCCATCCATCCATCCATCCATCCATCCATCCATCCATTTTCTGTACCTGCTTGGTCCTTGGTGCATAAATGGAAAGAAACCACCAGTCACCACCAGTCAAACAGTTAGTATACTGCCAGTATTGAGCTGCTAAATTTTAAAACAAGACAAACCTTACTCAATTCAAAACAAATGCTAGTCTTATTGTGACAAAAACTGGTTAGTAGGTAAAGTTTAAATTGTGCCAACAGCTAACAGATGAGGGTGGCTAAAGGCTCCTGCAAACATGACCATGACAACATGAGCAAAAAATGCTTTGCAGATGTGATTGAAGTTTTGGGGCAAAATAAAATATACTGAACCAAAGAAATTCTGTGAAAACAACCATATAAACCTTTAAGATGATTAAACATTACTTTTTGGTTTAGTTTCTGTTGATGTAACTATGAATATTTTTCTGTCTTTTAGGACCTGGAAAATTATCTGGTGCTATTTGTTGTACTATGTTTAAGTAGACCTCTCGGATGTCTTTGTCTGTCCTTGTGACTTCAGACCCTCTGTTTTTTTTCCGTTTGGTCATGGTATCTGCCTACGGGCTGACCTCAATGATCTCAATCTGCCCACACAACAGGCCAAGGCTTCTCAATGGTTTCCTCCAATGGAAATTTGATAATTTGGCCTTCAGAAGCAACAGTATATCCAATTCAAATAGTGTTTTGCTTTTAGAGGGATTATCCAAAGCTAAAATTGTCCCTGCCTTCATAATTATTGCAATTATTGACTACCAAAGTCCCATTCAGCCAAATGTTACAACACAGTGAAAATGGAACAGAAAATGGGCCGTTCCTTTGCCTTGTGGGATTTTTGCAGCCAACATTGTGATAATTATCTTCATGTTTGTGATGAAATTCATCTTGCTGATCTGTGGTAATTACTGGCTAAAGAACAACCAAAGCTGAAGTCCACACTTTTGTTTACAAGGCTGGATGTTTATATGATTTTTCAATACTTCAATCGGTGAACTTGTGAAATGTGAAGGCCTCCAATGAAAAAAGCTAAACAATCTGAGAAATATCCAGTGCCTAACTGTGGTATTTAAACAGTGACTACTGCCAGTAGGAAGAATGGAAAAGTGATCAGTAGCAGACACATAAGTGGGGGGACCGGAGAAGACAAGTGGAGAGATTATCATACCTTGGCTTCAAAATAAAAGGCTTTAATAATTTAAAGAAAAATGGCAGTGTCACAACTCACCTAAATGATAACTTAAGTTGTAAACCAATACATTATGTTGGTTGAGGAATTTTGTATTTTGTGTTATATTCTAATTTAAAATACAGACATATAATGTGAATTTGTATCTCTGAAGAAGTAGAGCACATAATTTTCTACTTAAAACCCTACTGTACACATGACACACAGTTGCCAGCAAAAAAAAACAAAAAGACATGACAACACATCCCACAAAGCCCTGCTGGTTGTGTCCACACACCTCAGTGTTAACAGTGTTCAGTTTTAACTTTGAATAATAATAATAATAATAATGATAATAATAATAATAATAATAAGACATCTGGTCACTCTGCCTGAGTGATTATTTCTTCTTTGACTGTTTTCAGTTTAAGTGTGTGCGTGCATGTGTTTGTGTGTGAGTGATCAGGACAAAGTGGTGGGCCAAAGAGCAGATTTTGGTTGAAAGAGAAGGAAAGGCTTGGGTCTGGTCCAGCTGTGAGCAGATTGCCAGCAGGCAGTCTGCCCCATCAACTGCTTGACTTCAGAGCCCAGAGTCAGATAAAGCGTCAGTGCTGGGAAACAGCTGTGTGTCAAATCAGTGCACCAAGGGGATACAATCAGTCCAGAAGTTTAAAAAAAATTACATCTAATTTTTAAATGTTTATTTAAGCTTAGTTTGAGTAATAATAATAATTAAAAATCTAATGCCAGTTTGTTGCACCACACAAACTGAATATTGATGAATTTCAATAATCCATCAGTGAAAAGCTGTAGTTAATAAAGATGGACAGAACTTTTCCTTTATAAACAGTTGCAACAAGAGGTAGGAATTTGTCCTGTGGTGGGTTGACGGTTCAAACCCTTCTCTGTCCGTCTTAGGTAAAAAATTTATTTAAACTATCTGAACATTTTCTAAATATCACTCTTTAAATCATAGACGTTTGTATTCATTACATGTGCATCTATAACTAATTATTTTTGTAGTTAATTCAGTTCAACATTGCGATGACAGGTCAATAAACTTAGCCAATTCAAAAATGATTATAAATCAGTCAATTTTACAAATATCAAGCTAGAAATTTATGTGGTTGTATCATCTGCAACTTTACAACATTCTCTGAATCCTTGTGTCATTCTTAAGATTTTGTGTTAGATTTTAGTTTGATCATAATGTTATTTTTAACATATTGCCCTTATTTTATAAATATATTATCCAGGTTTAAAACACTGGTTTGAAAAGTAGTGATGTGCATGACTTCGAGGAATGCTAGGTCTTTTACTATCTCTGGAACAGTACTCTTGTTTTGTTAACACAAACCCTAAAAAAAACTTTTTATTTTTTTGGTGACACCGGTCTTGTTGCACAAACATAATCTGTCACTGGCTCATCATCTAGAAGACACCTGCTGGCACTTTTCCTTTATGATTTGTTGCCCAACATGAGTATCAAAATGAATTTGTGGCTCACATTTCAAAACTGGATAGGATGTCYGTCCGTCTGGTTTCTTCCTCTTATCCAGGGTCAGGTSTCGGGGGCAGCAGCCTCAGCAGAGACCCAGACCTCCCTCTCTCCAGACACTTGGACCAGCTCCTCTGGGGGAATCCCAAGGTGTTCCCAGACCAGCTGAGAAACATAGTCCCTCCAGCGTGTCCTGGGTCTTCCTCTGGGTCTCCTCCCAGTGGGACGTGTCCAGAACACCTCACCAGGGAGGAGTCCAGGAGGCATCCTAACCAGATGAACCACCTCAACTGGCTCCTCTGGACGTGGAGGAGCAGCGGCTCTACTCTGAGTCCCTCCTGGATGATGGATCTCTAAGGGAGAGCCCAGACACCCTGCGGAGGAAACCCATTTCAGCTGCTTGTATCTGTGATCTCCTTCTTTCAGTCACTACCCAAAGCTCCTAACCATAGATGAGGGTAGGAACGTAGACCCACTGGTAAACTGAGAGCTTCACCTTCTGGCTCAGCTCATGGGCTGGAGGGGTTGGGTTGGCTGGGGGTGTGGCACATGACCAGTGGGAGGGGGTGGGTCGACCCAGCCTGGGTGTCTGTGTGCTATATGTTCTAAGAGTGGTCCGAATGTTGGGCTGGGTGTAGTATGTCTAGTAGGCCCCCATACGAGCCCTCCGTCTACAAACAAAGGTCATCTTTGGGACTGGAACTTTCAAGGAAACGCAAAGTGCGTCGGATGTAAAGGAAGCTATTAGAACATGATCATGCAAAATTAGTTTATCTCACAGGGTCTAGGTAGGGCCTTTCCTCATTTTGTTAGAAGTGAGCCGTTTCCATAGCTTCACTAAGGAGGAGATGCATCTCTAGTAAATAATAGAAAACTCTTGTTTTGTGTGAGCTATAAAGATACTGTTTCCARAGGTTGTTGAGTAATTCTATGTAAAAACAGGATCTCTGTGTATCAGAACAACTGAGCARCAAATTTCAAAGACTATTTAACCACAATTATTCTTGTACAGAMATAAGTAGACATTAGATCCAATTTTCCAAAACATTTTCAGGCAAAGGGCTATACAATAACTTTTTAGCTCATAGCACCGGTGCTACAGAGGTTTCTGGTTTTGTAGCACAGAACAAAAAGTTGTAGCAGCAGCATAAAATGTCTGTTCCAATCTCTAAAACCAAAAGCCTGAATGGTGAATAATATGTTGAGTATTGTTGTAGGCCAGGAGTCACTAAACTTTTTGAGCTACTTCAGGGGAGTGACACAGAGAGCTACTTGTTTGATTAAAAACAAAGATTTATACAGCTCCCATTCACTTATAATAGTAAGAAATTTACATATATGTGAATATTTAACTACCTGGTTACAAGTTAATGTTAATGACTCCTAATGATAGTAACCAATAATAATTTACTATGGTTAAATTATTATTATAATTATTACTGTAAGTGATCAGAACTCTGTGTGCAGCAGCACAACAACATCTGCTATAAGATTACTTGTCTCCTAAACTGGCACCTGGTGGAGGATGCAGGAGTCTGTACGATGAAGAATACATTTTGGAGTCCTCCTTCAGAGAAAATGTCACAGTCATTTGAACTTTCACACATAAATAACCCCTGCCAACTGTCATTATCCAGTTCCACTTCTTTGATTTTTATTTTGTGCACAGTTCAGTTTTCTGACTTCTCCCAACAGTCTCTGATATTAGCACTTAGGCTTATGTTTCTTCTTCTGCACTTTTGGACAAACCAGTTGAATAGACCACTTTAATTTTCTAAATTCAGCATGATTTTGCAGTATAGTCTGCTTTAATTTGTCTTTTGATTCTATTTTTGCTTTGCGTTCATAAGCTTGCTTAATTCTGCTATTCCTATCACTAGACAAGAGCAAATGATCAAAATCCTTTTTAAGTTTTTGTTTGCTAGACACTAATGTTTTAAGTGAAGCCCATCTGTTCACACGTTTTGCAATCTGACTTCAGTCACTTAGGAGAGGGTGCTGTCACATTTAGAGTTGACTCAGAGCTTATGACAGAAAAGGGAGGATGGCTGGCTGGTTGTTTGACTGGTCTAACAGGAGGAACTGTGGAAACAAGGTACTGAGAGCAAAGCAAGTCAGGGGTGGACCCTGCTTCTGAAGAATAACATACAGGAGGACAACWGAGCTGCTTCATGGAAGAAGAACCACTGTTAGCCTGTTAGCTTTAGCGTTAGCGCAGATGCTATATTGTCTTATATGTATTAGCTCGGAGCTAGCGTGACAAACAAGCTAACCTGTTGTCCTCCATCCATATTTTCAGTTCCAGGC
>NW_013953340.1:109407-111650 GCF_001266775.1 Austrofundulus limnaeus
GGGTGACTGCAATTCTTTTGTGAAGCCATAGGAAGACATATAGAATAAATGTGGACCTTCATTCATGACATCACACATATCATTTGCATACATTAAATGCGGCACTCACAAATGATCGGACAATCTGAGTGAATTCTACCAAGATTCAGTGTTAATTCCATCAAAGATGAAGACGTTTCTAGAAAAATTGCGGTACATCCGACTTCAGGAATCACATAGTTCATTTGAAAGGTGGGATTGAGGGTCGTAGTCTTTGACAGACTTTGAAAGTGAGTAGGATTGTTGGGGTTTTTGCAGCGTCTTATAGCTTAGTTAACTCATTTATTATGTGTGTCTGTATGAGTATTTTTATCTTTCAAGTCATTGCTTCTGCATCATTTAAAGAAACTTAATGGTGATGTTTAGAAATTGTGTAAGTAAAATATTATCACTATAGGCTGGATTGACAGCCGTAGAGCCCAGGAGTAGAGTGTTGTATATGAGCGAGGCTAACATAGATGCTATTAGTAAAGCTAGCAGTAGGCTACAGTAAAAATAAGGTTTACTGTACCTGTTTTTTGACAGAAAGTGAAAGAACAGGATCGGGGTGGTCCAGTGTTGGCCTTTTACCTCCAATTAAATGTTTGGAGCAGACATAAAGTCCATTATTTTTTTCTGGTTAAATTCAGCTGGTCCCATTGCTGGAATCCAGCTGTTAGACTGAGAATATTGACAAAAAAATACTTGTTCCATGTGGGGATGATGGCTGTATCCTGAGTCACTGTTACGAGAATGTAGCACAATGTTTTGTGGTCCTCTCCAGTGGAATTTGATGCTGTTTTCACAAATTTATTTAAGTTTAAAACACAGCTAAACTGGCATAGCTCCATTAAATCAATGGAGCGTCTACGTGAGTTTTACACACATCAGTGTAAAGTGGACATAGTCATGTGACTCATGTTCTAAAAATAGGTCCCCATTGAACCAACTTGGATGAAGGAGGTGGGTAGCACTTTACACCTTAAATAACTGTTGCTGTGTGATGTTTTCAATCTCCAGTCACAGTTCATCCATAACATGTTTTCCCCTCCATGAATTTTGTAAGTTCCCTAAGCTCATGGAGCCAGAGGTGGACACAAAGAATAAATTGCACTGGCTTAGATAAAAKAGGTGGGTAGTAATGTTACAGCTGTTGATGTGTGTTGTCAGTCTCCGGACCGGTTCGTAACTTTTTTCACTTTTCYGTAAGCTTGCGTAAAGTTCGGGAGGAGATGTGTGTCCTATTAGTGTATGAGTGTGATTTAAAGCACTGACTAGTCTTCACAGAAGGATTTATCTGGATTAGCTTTGTAGAGAGATCTAATAGTGCACTGAATGAATGTGTAAAGTCCTCCTCATGGTATAATATTTCATTTTGGCCAAATTGGCAAAATGAGAGCAGTTTCATTTTTGTGAAAAGGCCTTCGGTTTGAGACTATTTGTCAAAGATCTAAAGGCATCACATACTGTGGATGGTGCTGTGGGATGCTCCATCTGCAGTTATAGTTAATGAACTGATGACTGTATTGTGACTGGCTACAGTATGATACTCGCTGGACATAACTGAACTGTGACTAACAGAATACCAGAAGCAATGGAAAATATTTCATACTCCTGACAAGTAAAAGCAAATGTGCATTCATGTAAGAACGCATGGAAATTATGTCTCAGTTCCCATGTGAACAGCTATAAAAGTCATTAAACTGTAGAGACGAAACAGTGTTACCAGCAAGGAACAAAAAATTTCCTATAAGTCCTATAAGTGCATCTCTTCACAAATCCACTACAGTCTAACCAGACACAAGACTTTCCATAGCATATCATCTGAGCTATGCAGCTGGCAGAGGTAAACCAGACATTTGGCCCTTTTCTTTGACTGATTGCATTTATTTGACAGCTCTAGAAAGCAGGAGAAAATTATTATAATTTTTTTGTATTTTTGTAGCAGTTTGTGCCCATGGTGCTCTTCATCAAGAGGGCTGATTATATTTAGATTAAATTCTAAATGGTGGCTGCCAAAATGAGCTGTATGTCCCTTCTTAAAGCTGCCTTAATGATCTCTTATTCTTAGACAAATCATTCTTCATTTTTGTAGGGGTCACCTCGAGTGAAGAAACAAGATTTACTGCTTCGAAGCAGGCCTCGCACAGGCCTGATGAGAGGAAAGGAACTCTGTCACAAACTGAACTCTATTTAGGCCATGACAGGTAATTTCAACCCTAGGA
>NW_013953340.1:113171-118301 GCF_001266775.1 Austrofundulus limnaeus
GGATATATCGTATCGTGACCCCTCTGTTATGATATGTATCGTATCGCCAAATTCTTGCCAATACACAACCCTACACAGTACATGAAACATTTTAATTGCCTGCCAGAGATCAGATGTGTATCTGTGGACTATCTTGCAGTCTGCACACTCTGAATATGACAACAAGTTAATAAGCAGTACAAAAGGTCAGTTTTAAAGAGATGGGTGCATTCTGGAAAAGCTTACCACCAGGTGCAGAGTTCTTKGAATTAAGAAGTTCACTCAAAGGCTTTGTTACTCCAGCTCTAAGGGTAAGAATAGCACCTAGTCCTAAAATCTTTTTATTTGAGAAAACCCTTTTTAAAGCCTATTTTTTTCATTCCCAAACTAAAAATATGTCCCTTTCCAACAGTTCTGAACAGACAATCATTTGACGCACACTGAGAAAGCCACATTACAACACAGARCCCTGATGCTGCTTCATTATAGTAGTCTGCTCACAGACGTATTGAGAAAAGGTGGAACTGATACTTTTACGTTTAAGCCAGTAATTCATGACATCCTTTAATGACCTAGGTTTTCATGACATGCTGTTCATCTGCAGACAGAATGATTGAAGTCAGAACAAGATTTGCTAACAGTCATTCTTAGAAATCACTTGTGTTTATCTTAAAATAAAAAATTCCCTGAAGAATCTGGTGACTTCCACCATGTTTCTGTCCTGGCTTAAGCTCGGTCGGGTTCATGAGAGTGGCTGCAAGTTGCCACGCAATGGCTCGACAACAAAGGCTCTCATTGGTTGAGACAGACGACGAAGGCCATCTAAAGTCAACAGTGATAAAGATCCCACCCTGCGTCGTTCCCACTGTGTTTGTGTGTCCATAACCAGCCCAGTGAACAGACATCTGACAGAGAACTATAAATAACTGTGTTAATGCTTGTTAAAAAATATTTATCCCCGTTAAACGTCGGCTGCATTAACGTGAACATGCCCAGAACTAATCTTTTCAGAAGAGAAGATGGGAGTCCATTGAGCCTGACAGGAGAGTGGGACAACTCAGACTAAGGTCCAGACAAGGATGACCAAGATGGAGGGCTACATGTAGAAACCTGCTGACCCATCTGGGCCAAAACCAACATGCATGGATCTCATGTTTTGGATTTTGAGCAAAGGTTTCAGAGCTATAGTCAAAATGATGGATAGCAGCTATGTGATGCCAAGTTGAAAATATTTTGGCCAAATAGTGATCCCTGCGATGCAACTGTGGCACTGCCCTGAAAACTACATCACTTCTAGAAAGTCTGTAGTAATATTTGTGTAGACATGACAGTACAGTAATATTTGTGTAGACATGACAGTACAGTAATATTTGTGTGGACATGACAGTACAGTAATATTTGTGTGGACATGACAGTACAGTAAACACTTCCTAGCCATGTTTCTGCAGTAATTTCCCTCTCAATCAGTAGAAAATTACAACACRGGCAGAAATGAAGCATCTGTCTCATCAGAAAGTCAGATTTTAGCAGCAGGACTTCTGCATAATAAATGACTTTGCAAGTTTATATCCATACCATAAAAATGTCTTATTTTTTCTGTTTGTTTTAAGCAAAAATATAAAAACAGGTAATAGTTTAAAATCAAAAACTTTTTGCTAACATTCTGAATAAGCTTTCTTCCTAGTTGTTTTAATAAAAACATCAGATATTTTATACATTTCATTTCTAATTTGAAACTAAGCTAAAACAAAACTAGTAACTCTCACCTTTTACTACACTAGAATATCTGTAAAAATGTGTTGTAGCCAATAGTTTGTGATTGTTAATGTTGCTTACTTCAGCCATCTTAAACTGGGTTGACTTGTAAAGTTGTTGGAGGTGGTTGGTGATGTAGATTTAGTACCTATAATTGTTAAATGGTGCTGTTAATGTATTCCACTTGAAGTAGCCATGCACTGATGTGATGTCAGGTGAAAATAATCCCAGACTGTCAGAGCTCTGAAGTCCTGCCAGCCCAGAGCAGTTAAACCTCTGCTCAGAGGGTCACTGAGGACAGAAACAGTCCTGCTTCTCATTTTATGCATTGTTTCTACTCTCATTGCTACTGAAAATTCAACATTAGGCTCTGGAGCCGTTTATGGCTTTTCTGCTGGATTGTAAGAAGGGATTTCATTTGCTGGGAGGTTTTATTTGTGCCCAGTGTATTTACTGGCCACATATGGAAAAGCACTGAAATGACCAGCTGTTTGCAGAATTTCCTTGAGACAGAATTTGTTTTTTCAGATTTCCCTTGTTTCTGTTAATACTAGTAAAAATGTGGTAATTTTCAACAATAGTAAAACTTTAATTGAGATTAATTGTTGTTGTGTCTTCTTGTGAATGGGTGTTGTGAACTGTAATTTCATTGTGCTTTACACAATGACAATAAAGGTTATTCAACAACTCTTAATAGACACAGACTGCAGAATCCTTCAAAAAAGGACTAAAAACCTGCCTGTTTTGCACCTTCTATGGCCATGTTTGAGTTTTTATTTTATTTTTGTAGCACTTTGGGATTCTTCAATGTAAAGTGCCCTATAAATCCAATGTATTATTATTATTATTATTATTATTATTATTATTATTATTATTATTATTATTATTATTAGTGACAAGTCATGAGTAATCAACTCCCAAATATTTTCAGTCTGATATAGACTATTTATCCTGTAGTCTGGGTGACATTAGCCAGCTTGCTTGGGTTTTCTATTCAGAAGCTGAAGATGACAAAACTCTTAAATGCTACAGCAGTGTGTATAACACAACAGTGTCATTCCTCTCTTTACAAAAGACAGAACATGTCTGTGTGTATTAAAGGTTGTGAGTTTGACTGATAATGAAGGAACATTTGGTTTTGAGGTAACGACAAGCACAGATATTGTTGATATGCTTGAAGCAGCAGGCCTGGCATTAGGCATGCTGACCACAAACACACAGTTTCATGGTGTTGTTTTAATAGTGCACAACATAAAAAAAGACCACAGTCAGTTTAAAGCCCRTTGGAGCAGAGGATCTGTAAGTGACAAATGATTTCTCAGAGATGTGAGCAGTTCATCATAAGCCTGCAGCCTGCCCTCAGTACTGCCAGCATATTAAATTATTCTCCTCCACCACAGCTCCATCTGCACTTTAACTGTTAGTTATGAGATTTGTTTGACAGCATGAGCAGCCTGGTGCTCACTGACAGAGCTCTATGTGTTAACGGAGGATTAAACTTGCATAATGAAGTATAAACAGGTAAATTAAATCAGACCTGGTTCTTTGGCTGCAGCTCTGGCACAGAAAGGAACTTGATTATATTCATGAGTCATTTAAAAGCAGCAGACCATGAGTGGAAAAGAGTCATAATCATGATCTGTCTCAACATATGAAGTTGTTTTATATTTATTTTTATATTTAAACAAATGTTGTGATTCCAAAGAGTTCTTTTAAACATCATTTTTTTACCAGCTGACTTCCTGATGGTTTGGGTCACTTAAGAGACCTCTCTGAGGGAAAGACGGGTCTGTTAGTGTGTCACTTTATAAAGAATAAAGAACAGCTGAAGCATCTTTCTTCTCTCTTTAGCCATGCTAAATCTCATATTGTATTTTCGTGAGTCAGGCCTGCATTTTCACACACACACACACAAAAAAAAAAATAAAAAACACACAACTGCGCAGCCAAAATATGACCAGATCTCAACAAGTGTCAAACAAATGACTGAAGAGTTTACAGTGAGTCACTCTGTGTTCTCAAAACATTCAGGTGCACGCTGATCGAGAAATGAGTGTCACTTTTACCTTGCAGACAGTTTCTACATCCCAGGGCAGAATGGTCTTCAGATCGATGACCTCACAGGACACGCCCAGTTTCTCCTGAGCCATGCTGGCTACCTCCCTCAGCACATGGATCTAACAACAGAGGAAACACTTTAAAGCTGTGTCCACTCTGTGGAGAAATATAATCATATAGCCTCCTTGGTAGAAATGAAAAGCTGTTAAAATAGCTTTGAAACACACACAATTATAGTAAAAATACTAAACACCATACTGCTTCATTAACAACCAGCAGGAAACACCAGTTACACTAATACGACTTTACATATATATATTTTAGTTCATGTCTATAATTACTACATACAACAGCTGCAACATCTGTTGTGATCAGTCTGAACATTTATCATTTCAAGAGCTGTGAGCAGTTAATCAARTTTAGAGACAATAAATGAGACGGTTCTGATCCTATCAGGTGGTTTCTGTGAAAAGATTAGGATAAATGAAGGTGGTGTAAAGTTTTATCAAACACTGTTTATTAGAAGATTTCACAGCAGCTGCACAGCGTTTTGAGTTTAAGTGTGTTGTAAATTTGTTTCAGGACAGTAGCACTGTAATAATTAAACATTAGTCTGAAATAATTCATTTAAAAAAATCTAACTTTTCCTTCTAGCATTATTAAAATGGTTATAAAATGGTCTTTTTCTTTAATATTCATTCTAGTTTGAACGTTAAAATTGTGATAACCCTACTGTGGGGACATTAATCAACACTTTTAACTGAGTACTGAAAGAATGATGAAAAACCTTCACGCTGAAGACAGTTTTCTACTTTTACACTCACAGGCAGAGTCTGGTTAGGCCTCCGTCACAGAAACAGTTTTAATTTGTCGGCCGATTTTCAAAGACTGAGAGCAAAATCCTGGATACGTTTGGTCCTACAGTGTGTGCTGAACAGCCACATGGCAAGAGACAACACACAACACACACACAGTTATTTCATTCATGAACACGCTGATGTGAAATCTCCTGAGACTTCAGATGTCAGAGAAAAATCTCACGTGACCTCCAGAGAGACGTGAGTTCAGAGTAAATAAACATTTGAGACGGGGAAGAAACAATGTTGATCATTTGTGTACTATTTTTACCAGAGGAAAAACTATTTGTGTACTATTTTTACCAGAGGAAAAACAATTTGTGTACTATTTTTACCAGAGGAAAAACTATTTGTGTACTATTTTTACCAGAGGAAAAACAATTTGTGTACTATTTTTACCAGAGGAAAAACTATTTGTGTACTATTTTTACCAGAGGAAAAACAATTTGTGTACTATTTTTACCAGAGGAAAAACTATTTG
>NW_013953340.1:118387-120774 GCF_001266775.1 Austrofundulus limnaeus
AACAATTTGTGTACTATTTTTACCAGAGGAAAAACAATTTGTGTACTATTTTTACCAGAGGAAAAACAATTTGTGTACTATTTTTACCAGAGGAAAAACAATTTGTGTACTATTTTTACCAGAGGAAAAACTATTCCAAATTACTTTTAACATCCAGCAGACTTTCATGACGGTTTTTTCTGTCTTCTGTAGTTTGGAATCCCCTCTGTGTTTACGTCACCTCTCTTTCTGATTGGCTACACGTCTCATTCAACAGGCTGAGAGCTCAGGTGAACACTAAACACTGTGATATCAGGCCACAAAATTAAAACATGTTGAATATCCTCAATATGAGGTCGGAGCGGTTCCGACGTCCTTCTGAGCCGACTAGATCACTCTTAACTCCACCCCCCCACAGCAGGAATATCTGCTCAGATTATCTTTAGAGCCATCATGATAATCTGGACTTCCTTCAGATTGTCAGAAGGGCAAAATCAGGACAGAATTTAGCAGAATTATCCTGTGTGACACAGGCCTTATCTGCTGTGTGTACACTAAGGTCAGGCAGACACACACATTGTAGAAGTTCTTCACAACATGTGGATCTTTGTGGGAATGAAGAATCATCACTTCTCCAGTACAAAACAAAGACTTGTGCCTGAAACTGTAAAAAATGAAAGCTTGTGCTCAAACATGTCTGCTGACCAGATTTCAAAACTGACCAGTAACAATTTAATTATAAACAAATTTTTAGAAGAAATATTGGGCATTGATTATTGTATCTTTTGATTCTGAACAAGTGCTAAGCTTAGCACCATTTTATTAAATCTACAAGGTTTAAAACCCCCAGAAAAACAGCCGTACTTCTTTATGTGGCCAATGTAGCTTGTAGTTCTGCTATAGTGAAGTGAGTTTCTGTGTAATTGTTATAAATATATAACATCTTACATGTTGTACAGATCTTGTTGAAAAACGTCAGTTTGAAGAAATCCACCATGGTTTTTACTACACTGGGACTAGCTTATCGTCCCAGTGTTCAACACATTATTTACAATAAGTGTGAATAATTTATAACTTTTACACATCAAACCTTTCCTTTAATACTGTGCTTGAGTGTTGCTCAATGCACAGTGACCAGCTGCATTTCTGAAAGAATGTAATAATAATGTTTACCACTGTAAAAACACTGCTGGATGTTTTAATTTACAGATCTGGTGCTTAGTGGTAAAAATATCCAAGAACAAGAGTCAAAAACAGACGATATAAACAAGACTAGAAATACAATAAAACACTGAACTGTGTAGATAAACGGTCCTTTGTTCTCTGATCCACTACAGGGAGGTTCAGGAGCCATGCTGGGAGCAGTGTTTAACAGTCACATCTTAACTGGTTGAACTGGCTCCTGCATCGACCCAGCAGCAGCACCTGGTCAAACAGAGGGTCTGACAGTACATTTCTCTTTATTTATCCTGACAGATCAGTGAAGTGATGAAGAGAAGAAAAATAAAAGGTCCTTCTGTTAGTCTGCCACACCTTTCTTTTCTGTCCACACCTGAGCAACAATGCTGGCTTTAATGAAAATGTTCACCTCAGTGCTCCTCAGCCCTCCTGCTGAGCTGGGGCTAAATTACATCCATGATAAGCCTGATAAGAAGTCTGGACACAATCAAAGTCAGGGATGACTCCTGGTGAGCAGCAGGGATTTTATAACATGCTGTTGAAGTAAAAGAGAAGGTGACAATGACTGRCAGGTGTTCTGAACACCTGAGTAGGTACAGTCTAACACTGCAGGCTGACAGACCGTGCTGGGATGGACTAAAGCTAATCCACCACCAGCCATCGTGGCATTAAATTTATTTATTAACCTTTATTTAACCTGGTGAATTCCAGTGAGATCACAGATCCCTTTGTTCTGGGCCTGAACCCAACATGACTTCTGGTCTGCCTGAGGAAACCAGAGAAAACCAGCATGAGCACGAAAAGAACATGAAAACTGCCCACAAAGACCTCTGGTCCAAACTGCGGATCGGACCAGGACCTTGTTGCTGTGAGGCATCAGTGCTGAACACTAACAGGGCTTAAAGTTAATTATAATAAATCCTGAGCCTGAAACGTTTTTGTGGTGCTGATATGAATGAAATCAGAACATATTGTTGCTCCTGTCATTCTGTGAGAATCTGTGTAAAAATCAACTCTTTAAATGACATACAATGAACAGGGCAGAGGGTATCTGCTTCTCTACATCAGAGCCTGACACAAATCAACTGTACTGCAAGGCTAGATGATCATTTTTTATTTATCTTTTTCCAACATACAGTGGTTTGCAAAAGTATTCATACCCCTTGAACTTTTCCATATTTTGTCACATTACAACCACAAACATAAATATATTTCACTGGAATTTAATG
>NW_013953340.1:121919-124569 GCF_001266775.1 Austrofundulus limnaeus
GTCATTAGCACCTCTAGTAATATATTTACTGAGAAAAATGGTGACGTGTTCAATATTTATTTTACCTGCTGTAAGAGAGAAAAAACTAAGTTTGTTAAACAAACAACACGTTGAGGTTCATGCATTTAAAATATGTTGATTTTACAAAGTTCACAAGCTGAACTGGAGAATACCTGTGAGCTCGATGTTTGGACCCTGAAGGACCTTTGTCCTCCTGACAGAAGGGACAACAGGGAGCAGCTGCCTTCAGGTTGAACTGAGGCATGTTTGACATGCTCAGGTAGAGTGGACAATAGTGTCTGACAAGACAACAGACATTATTTACTGTCAGAACAAGAGAACAGACATTATTTACTGTCAGAACAAGAGAACAGACATTATTTACTGTCAGAACAAGAGAACAGACATTATTTACTGTCAGAACAAGAGAACAGACATTATTTACTGTCAGAACAAGAGAACAAGACATTATTTACTGTCAGAACAAGACAACAGACATTATTTACTGTCAGAACAAGAGAACAGACATTATTTACTGTCAGAACATTTAGGACAGAAAACAAACCAGGTTCTTTTTAATCCACTTTTACCTGCTTGAATCCTCGACCTTCACAAAGGGTTTACTGATCCGCCCTGCTGAAAAACAACACAACATGAGTGTACACAGTTAAAAACAACACAACATGAGCGTACACAGCTAAAAACAACACAAGCTGAGCGTACACAGCTAAAAACAACACAAGCTGAGTGTACACAGCTAAAAACAACACAAGCTGAGCGTACACAGCTAAAAACAACACAACCTGAGTGTACACAGCTAAAACCAACACAAGCTGAGTGTACACAGCTAAAAACAACACAACCTGAGTGTACACAGCTAAAAACAACACAAGCTGAGTGTACACAGCTAAAAACAACACAAGCTGAGTGTACACAGCTAAAAACAACACAAGCTGAGCATACACAGCTAACAGCAGCAGAGGTGATGAACATTTAAACTTTAAATAAAGGCTCGATGAGTTTAAAATCATTCCTCGTTGTGTGACTTACTGACCTTTTCCTTTCTGCCAGTCTTTCTTTGCTGATGACTCAGTTTTCACCTTGAACAAAAGACAGAAAAACATCTGCAAAGTTAAACTTGTAAATCTGTGCAAACAAAAACTGTTGTTGTTTTTTTTAACTTACACTTGTTTTGACAGCAGCAGTGGCTAAAACCTGGCTGTTAAAAAGTTTCTTCTTCCTCTGAACGTATGCTAATACATCTGAAGTTAAAGCAAAGAAAGAAGCTCCTGAATATTCATCATTATTTATTTCACACTCAGAGAAAATGTACAACAGTGGAACCGACCATCAATGTAGAGGATTTTAACACCCCACTCCAAGGCTTTAGACAATATTCTGTCCATCTGGATCCTCCCCTAAAACAACAAGAGAATATTAACACAACAAAGACATAAAGATGTTAAATGAACCTCCTCAGTGACGAGACAAACCTGCTCCCTCACTACTCTGTCCACCAACGACCGGCCTTGACTCTTCACCAACTGTCCAACAGCAAGAGGAAAACAAAGAGTTAATTACAGGAAATCATCTAAAAGCAGGAATTGTTTGATCTGTTCAACATAAAAAACAGATAATTATCAAATTACAGAGGTATATTTGAACTAACTGTKTCTGCCTGGTCTTGAGAGGCGTTCCTGATGTTGTCCACATGCTGGAGCCTGGAGCCAGGCTGAGGAGAACTGGGTCCAGAGTCCGGACTGGGGACCAGAGAGTCCTGTCTGAAGCAGGCTGCATACTTTGCCTCCTGCTTGTTGGATACCAGGTAACGGATTTCCTTACTGAAGAACTTCTCAACAGTCTAATATATGAAAACACAGAGAGGCCATGATGCGTCTACTTTTGTTTTGTAAAAGACGACAAGTATTACAGCWGGAAGTTAAAAAGGTCACGTGGAAACCACAAGAAAAAAGTTAAAGTTATTAAAATATTTATCAACTAATAATTATGCATTTTAAATCTTTCAACCTAAGAACAATTCACAGGAAAAGGAAGTTAAAATGTACCAGATGAGATGAAAGTTGAACTATAAGAATAAAATGTTTTTACTTTCTGTTACTTCAACAGTATGAGAAGTGAAGCTCCTGATGACAGGTTGACTCCAAACTGTTTGTTTCAGCAGCTCGACTCAGGAGGATTGTTAGATGTTCTACACAACAAGTCTACATTTAAAATCTMTTTAAATCATGTCTTATAAACACAGAAACTCCACATGTTCTAAACACATCTGGATATAATAAACCTTTGAAATGAACAGTTCTGTCATGTTTTTAGCAATTATTAGATATAGTTTTGTAGAATGTGTACATTTACTGTGTTAAATAAGTAAAAATATACAGCTACAAAATAAAGAGTCCATTTCATACCAGGAGTAGGTTTAAAATATATTAGATTAAATCTATCTTGGATCAATTTAATTTAAATTTTGCAATATTCATAGGACATCAAATTTTCCTCATGTGGTCAACAGTAGAGCCATGTGTGATGAAACAGAGGTGTGTTCATAGGTTACATCATCGTGATTAATCAAGTCAGATTAATCAGATTAATCAGATCAGATTAATCAAGTCAGAATATCATCAATTATAAT
>NW_013953340.1:124579-126548 GCF_001266775.1 Austrofundulus limnaeus
ATATATATATGAGGAATAATGAGCAACACATTTCTTTTTAATTACAGTTTTACTTTTTGTGTCATCAGTAAGCTCAACTGATTCTGACCAATCCTGAAAATCTTTCAGAAATATTTTTAGTTTGTCACAATCGTTTCAAATGCTCCCATTTCAGAACTAATTATGTTAACTGACAACAGTTCAGAAGGCTGCATGTAAA
This sequence comes from Austrofundulus limnaeus, assembly GCF_001266775.1. Taxonomy (NCBI): domain Eukaryota; kingdom Metazoa; phylum Chordata; class Actinopteri; order Cyprinodontiformes; family Rivulidae; genus Austrofundulus; species Austrofundulus limnaeus. The sequence continues at coordinate 124,779 of NW_013953340.1, forward strand.
GACAGCATTTTAGACAAGTTGAATCTCACAAGTCTGCACAAAACTGTCTAAAACAGTGAAACATTTTGAGAACAATGTTCCTCAATGGGAACTTGTGAAGACATTGAATATCTCATCATCTACAGTTCTTCATATCATCAAAAGATTGAAAGTATGTTGAAGAAGCTGTGATCTCACAGGGAACAAGGATGGCAGTGACCTTCAGAGCCTCTCACTGCATTAAAAACAGATCTGATTGTGTTGTAGACATGACTGAGCAGACTCATGAACACTTCCACAGATCATGGTGTGTAAACACACTTCACTGTACCATCCACAAACACTGAACTGGTTAAAGCTCCATCATGTAAAGCAGAAACCAGATCTAAACACTGGACATGGTCGATAAAGGTTTTTATTTCATGATATTAAAAAGTAAAGGTCAAAATCACTTTTATTTAGGGTTTTTTTTCCCTCTGATACATGGTGAGGGTTCCTCTGATACACGGTTAGGGTTCCTCTGATACATGGTTAGGGTTCCTCTGATACANGGTTAGGGTTCCTCTGATACATGGTTAGGGTTCCTCTGATACATGGCGCACCAAGTAGCCCGTGGTCCCATCTTTAAAAATGTACAAAACTAAACATCCTACAGTATTTTTACAGTCTTTATTTTATAGTTAAATGTTTATTAAATAAAGTCTAATGTTACATCTAATCATGGATCCCTTTAAAGAACAACTAGATATAACTTTAGAAGATAAGCATTATTGAAACATTTAGGACTTGATGAGGCATCTGTTGGATTTATTGAGTCTTCAGGGAGAAAACAATACTTTTACATAAAAGATTAAAAGGTTACATTCACTTTATCTTAACCATTTCTCCTGAACTAAACACAAAGTGTGAGTTTACATCATCCAGTGCTCAGAGTGCTCCTCCCATTAACAGCTCTGTGTGAACAAGGACAAATCTTACCTGGTCAAACGCTGGGTAGATGTAGTCAGCAAACTGGATCTCAGCTATGGCTGTGGCACCAGCAGTCGCTGCACCAATACCAAATCCCACAATCCCCTGTTCACAGAGAGGAGTGTTGAATACTCTGTCTTTACCTGCAAATCAAGAATAACAGAGGAAAACTTGAACAGTGGAAAAATAAAAATACAATGACATGATGCAGTCATGGGAAAAAGAAAGTACACTCTTTTAATTCTAGGGGTTTTTTTGTTTTGTTTTCAATTAATTTAATTCTAGGTTTTTAACAATCAGGTCGTAATAAAAGTTATTCCATTTTTTTCCATGTTCTGAAACTATTACTTATTAAACTAAAAATATACAGTCATTTCTAAATGTGGAAAACAACATTTTATATAGAGAAAGATTTTTCACAAGTGGAAGAAATTCAAACAGCTGCCAGTGGACATCCCTGAAACAAACACAAAGGTCAGTTAGAGTCTGACATGGAATTAAGTTTATTTTTTCTGATCATTGCACTGTCTGACCTTTGGGGTGAGTTTTCTGGGATGTCCACTGGCAGCTGTTTTAATTTTTAGGTTAAAGTTCATGACAATTCAATTAGAAATTATCAGGGGAAAGCTATTCTCTCTAAAAAAATAAATAATGACAGTAACCAGGGTTCCCTCAGAAAACCAGCTAAACACCATGTTTTTGTTCAAAAATGTTAAAGTTGACAGGAAATGAGAAAAATATAACGCAAGGTAAATATGTGTCAGTGTAAAACATTTGTTGACAATACTTAAACACCAACTATAGCACAGATCACCAACCTTT
>NW_013953340.1:126591-133604 GCF_001266775.1 Austrofundulus limnaeus
ATCCCTGGCTGGGACAGAGAGCAGATGGAGGAGCTGTGGTTTTTATTTTTATTATTATTATTATTTAGCCTTTTTAACATATTGTTGAACTGTAAAGAGTTTTTGATGTTTTTGAACACACACTCATTACGATAGTTTTTTAGCTTTCCTACTTTAGCCCATGGTCCACAGGTCGACACTCTGACACACAAAGATTAACCAGAGAGGCGTGTAAAGCCTGGTGGTCCACCAGCCTTATAATGACCTGTGGGAACCCCTGACAGTAAGACTTGAAGGTTTTACATGAAACTGATGACTTCTGAAACAATGTCCTCTGGACAGATGATCACAAGCCCAGAGTACAGAAGTTTACTCATATTGTGCAGCAGAACCATGTTTGAAAAAACAAAGAGCTTTTCAGCATAAATGCCTCATCATACCCAAGCAGGGTGGTGCAGATATGATGGTTTGGGATTGTCTTGCAGCCACAGAGCCTGGCACATTTGTGCACCAAAGTAAAAACATCTACAAGTCTCAATAAACTGAGACAACGTAACAAAAGTTTTAACAAAATATTTCCACAACCAGATAAAGTTTCACAGAAAATGTCTGAGTTACTGTTGTTAACAATGGTTGTATAAACTGATGAATCTTTTTTACTTTTTTAAATAAAAACTGATTTTCAGTCTTGGCTTTTTTTTTAACAAATAATGTTTAATAACTGATAAATAAAGTTGTTAAACAAGAAGAAATGTGTTGGTTGGTTGTGTCCACACTAGAACTTGGTAAAGACTTTAGATTGCTTGTATCAGAGGTTCTCAAACTGGGGTCTGCGAGCCATGTCTTGGGGGTCCTCAAAAAATTCCAATAAACTGTTAAGTTGGTTTTTATTTTGAAAAATGCATATGGGGAATAATGCACTAGTAAAAAAAGCATACTAAACCAAACAAAAAATAATATTACCATGGCATTTAGGGGTTAGAATAACAGAAAATTATTTTCCACTAACAGCATGGGGTTTATGAGGGGGTCCCTGGAAATTTTTCACCCTTGTAAGGGGTCCGCAGACCCAAAAAGGTTTGAGAACACTTGGTTTATATTGTGAGCCAACATGTAAAAAGCATACAGAGAAAATAAAGCCTTGTTTTTCCAGTGACTGAAGAGCAGCAGTTCAATCAGGAAAAGCAGAGGTTAGTTGTGAACTCTCTTGTGTTGAACTTGTAACGACAATCATTTCTGCAAAGATCACTGAATGGATCCTTCATTTAGGATGTGTACAACAACTGGAAGAAACAGCAAAGCTACTCAAAGCCTTTATAAACTGAACTGATGAGCTTGAACATTACAGTCTTTGCTATAATAAATGAAGCTGATGATTCCTCCTGAGCTGCAGTGAACCAATGCAGTGATTTACTCACACAACCCCCATGGAGTCCAAACAGAAGGGAACAGTTCCACTCTCCACCCTATAATCTGACACAACCACAAGACTGACGAGCTAAAATTGGGTTGTGAGTGTTATTTTTGCTCTCATCTTTGTGTATTTGCCAATCCTGGTTTTTCTGCTTTGCTGGGAAGTTTGCAGTGAAACTCTGGCCTTATGTGCCCTCTGTGCTCCCAAAGCTCAATGTGCAAACACTGCAACAGAAATCCTTCAGAGGAAGTAGTCATTAATCAGAGGTTATGAAGAGGTGAAGTGTCCCAGGTTAACTCCAGGTATACAGCAGGTTACAGCCAAGAACATGTGCTTTACTCAGTCAGAAACATGGTATACAAATAAAGACAGATTTGTTTAAAGCTGTGTTCAACTGTGTGCACACAGGGTTCCTACAGTTTAAAGAAGGTTAAATTTAAGACTTTTTAATGCCAACTGAAATTAAATTTAAGACCAATTTCATAATAAACACAAATGACAAAAAGATAAAACTGTGGCAGCAAGTCATGAATCAAAGTATTTTTGGTTGAAGTATTCAAATATTTTGCTTATAGACCAATTGTTTTATCCATATCTAACAGCTTTTTCATCAAATATAGCAGAAACATTCTCAGCAGTCAGTTTAATGACCCAAAATTTGTAGTTTTAGGACCCACAGTGGGGTCTTAACCCCAATTTGCTGTAGATGAAACTTTAAAGTGCTGTGACATCAAAATATGTAAGAAAAGTGAATGCTTTTTTGAAAAGACAACATTATTAACATATTATAAAACAAACGTCACATTGCTCAGATGGACAGCTGTTGAGATATTTGCATCTACAGGTGCTGGTCATAAAATTAGAATATCATGAAAAAGTAGATTTATTTCAGTAATTCCATTTAAAAAGTGAAACTTGTATATTATATTCATACATTACATACAAACTCATATATTTCAAATGTTTATTTCATTTAATTTTGATGATTACAAATGACAACAAATGAAAATCTCAAATTCAGCATATCAGAAAATTAGAATATTACTGAAGACCAATAAAAACAAAGGATTTATAGAAATGTTGGCCAACTGAAAAGTATGAACATGAAAAGTATGAGCATGTACAGCACTCAGTATTTAGTTGGGGCTCCTTTGGCCTGTATTACTGCAGCAATGCGGCGTGGCATGGAGTCGATCAGTCTGTGGCACTGCTCAGGTGTTATGATAGCCCAGGTTGCTCTAATAGTGGCTTTTAGCTCTTCTGAATTGTTGGGTCTGGTGTATTGCATCTTCTTCTTCACAATACCCCATAGATTTTCTATGGGGTTAAGGTCAGGAGAGTTTGCTGGCCAATTAAGAACAGGGATACCATGGTCCTTCAACCAGGTACTGGTAGCTTTGGCACTGTGTGCAGGTGCCAAGTCCTGTTGGAAAATGAAATCTGCATCTCCAAAAAGTTGGTCAGCAGCAGGAAGCATGAAGTGCTCTAAAACTTCCTGGTATGTGGCTGCGTTGACCCTGGACCTCAGAAAACACAATGGACCAACACCAGCAGATGACATGGCACCCCAAACCATCACTGACTGTGGAAACTTTACACTGGACTTCAAGCAACGTGGATGAAGTGCCTCTCTTCTTTTCCTCCAGACTCTGGGACCTTGATTTCCAAAGGAAATGCAAAATTTACTTTCATCAGAGAACATGACTTTGGACCACTCACCAGCAGTCCAGTCCTGTTTCTCTGTAGCCCAGGCAAGACGCTTCTGACGCTGTCTGTGGTTCAAGAGTGGCTTGACACAAGGAATGCGACAGCAGAAACCCATGTCTTTCATACGTCTGTGTGTGGTGGTTCTTGAAGCACTCACTCCAGCTGCAGTCCACTCTTTGTGAATCTCCCCCACATTTTTGAATGGGTTTTGTTTCACAATCCTCTCCAGGGTGCGGTTATCTCTCTTGCTTGTACATTTTTTTCGACCACATCTTTTCCTTCCCTTCGCCTCTCTATTAATGTGCTTGGACACAGAGCTCTGTGAACAGCCAGCCTCTTTAGCGATGACCTTTTGTGTCTTGCCCTCCTTGTGCAAGGTGTCGATGGTCGTCTTTTGGACAACTGTCAAGTCAGCAGTCTTCCCCATGATTGTGTAGCCTATAGAACTAGACTGAAAGACCATTTAAAGGCCTTTGCAGGTGGTTTGAGTTAATTAGCTGATTAGAGTGTGGTACCAGGTGCCATCCATTTTGAACCTTTTCACAAGATTCTAATTTTCTGATATGCTGAATTTGAGATTTTCATTTGTTGTCATTTGAAATCATCAACATTAAACGAAATAAACATTTGAAATATATGAGTTTGTATGTAATGTATGAATATAATATACAAGTTTCACTTTTTAAATGGAATTACTGAAATAAATCTACTTTTTCATGATATTCTAATTTTATGACCAGCACCTGTAAGTAACAGGAAATGATGTCAAAGTGGAATGTCTGCATGTAAATATAAAAAAATAAATAAATGTTAACAATTATTTTAATATTTGAGATGAATTACAATCATCCTACTTACAATATGTTAACATTTAAGACTTCTGAAAGATTGATTTAAGACATTTTAAGGCTAATTAAAGCCTTATTTTTGGATTGATGAATTCAGTGACTTAAGATTTTTAAGGATCTGCAGGAACCCTGTGCATAAGCTTCGTGCTTTTATAAAATGTAATTTTAAATAAATAAACGTGATGTTTTCATAAAACCAAACTGAGCAGACAGAGGGAGACGAGGAACAGATCCACATGTTGTTCTCAGGGCCAGCTAACAGCTGCAGGGCCACATCAGGAGGTGGTAAAAACCATTCATACAGTGTCCGCCCTGCAGGAACCTCTGCTCCAGTCACCACATGTGCAGTGAGAGGATAAAACCAGCTCTGTGCTCATCACTGGACACCAGGAGGAGGTGGGAAATAATGAACCTCCTCCTGAGGTCACAGTTCTGACGTAAACAGCTACTGTTGGATGGATTCACACTCAGGGTCTGTAAACACATAATAAAACTAGATGAGAAGCTAGATGGCCTTTTGTTTGGAGTCAGCTGATTATTTCCCTCCATGATGTGAACAAGTCTCTCTGGCTGGTTCCTCTGCTGTCAGCTTGTTTTGGATGAAAACACAGTCAAGTGTGTAGACTAGGGATGCACCGATATGACATTTCAGCCAATATCAATATCCAATATAATTATTGATGTTATGGCTGATAACCAATATTTACAGATATTTCACAAACACACAAATTATATTATACCTATATGCACAAACACATAAATTATATTATACATATATACACAAACACACAAATTATATTATACATATATGCACAAACACACAAATTATATTATACATATATACACAAACACACAAATTATATTATACATATATGCACAAACACACAAATTATATTATACATATGTGCACAAACACACAAATTATATTATACATATGTGCACAAACACACAAATTATATTATACATATATGCACAAACACACTTGTGTCTTTTCTTGATAAAACAAGCAGACCTCTGACACGGCTCTACTTCAGTTATTCCTGCTGCAGCATCAGTATCACAACATGACCAAACAGATGCTGCTCAACCAACCAGCTCTCCTCCCAAAACACAAACACAAAGATAAAAAGTGGGGAATCAATATCACACATTAATATCGGCCCAGTTTTACGTATCGGACCGTAGAGCTGTGCGGTATGACCCAAATTTTATATCACGGTATTTTCAACAATTACACCAGTTTCACAGTATTTGATGGTATTGTGTTTCCTCACAGCTCAGCTGATAATAAAATGTACAAACTTTGTTTACTGACTTTTTTCTGTTACTGTACCTCTGTCTGACTGTTTCCCTCCTCTAAACGTCTGTTCTTCTTTGCCTGGCTGTAGACAGTAATCATGCATTTAGGTCCGATCATGAAGTGTTGAGAAGAGATCATTACCTGGTCTATCGTTACGTGTTAATAAAACTTAAAAGGACGACTCACCTTACACACCAGTCAACTCCACTACACTACAAAACTACTTCCCCCCAGGCTTTTCACAATAGAAGCACACTAGAGTCTCCGTGCAGTAACGTCTCCATTATAACGTAGTGCATTAAATCTAACCGTACACGTCACTGAAGAGGTGTTTACTATTCAGTGATGGTGAAAACGGGATGTTTTTTACGTCAGACCATATAAGCAGCTGAAACACACCACCTGCCACCAGTTGTTCCAACAATAACGTTAGCATGCTAATGTGCTTAGCGGTGCTGCGAGGAAACGTGTCCCCAGGGAAACAGTTCACTGTCAGCTGTGATGAAACATTCCACATGTGTTCAGGCTATTTACACCGGTATTCAGAAAAGTCTTATCATAACAAAAATAAAAACCGCTTTTCTGTACAAAACGGTATACCACCCAGCACTATCAGACCGATACAGATATTCTAAAAAATGATCAATATTGGCCGATACAGATATTAATACTGATATATCATGCATCCCTAGTGTAGACCCAACTGAAACACTTCAAACTGTCAGTTATGGAAACAGTTGCATCAAACATCTGACACTAAACGAGAACCTGAAGAAATATGTTCATTTCTGCAGAAACACATGTTGCACAGCACCTAATGCCACAGCTGGAAACTAATATCACCTGAAGGTGAAAAGGGCTGAAGTTACAGTTTATAGATAAGGTTTGTACAAACACCTCACACATCATCAGACCTGCAGAGAATGACTCGAATACATCATTTCAGCTCAACATCTGTACAAACATTCAAGATTTTTATAATAAATATGTAAAATAAATGAAAAATTGAAGTGTGTGAGTCTCTCTGTAACAGACACATGTTGTGTAAGCAACATGTGTCTGTTACAGAGGAGACTCACACACTTGTCACCCTGTAGAATTAGCTTTGTTGTGTTATACAGCCTGTTTTGTCATGTGTAACAGTCAAATATTGTTGGAATCAGAACTGGAGCTTTTAAAACCTCCTAATGGGATGTGTTCTGTGTGAGGGTAACTGCTGCACCTCACAGATGGACACTGACACACAACGCAGCAGGATGTGCATGTGTGTAACTGAGCTGCAGGTAAACCTGGGATAACTTGGTCTAAAATGATTCTTACATCATCAGTGTTAATGTCAGGAACAGGTGTGCTTTAAAGCTGCACTGCTGGATCCTCCTGGTCCTGCAGGTGAACAGTGAGCAGTTCCTGTGAGCCAACATGAACACTGAGGTCCTATGTGATGCTCTGACGCCACCCAGTGGAAGAAACACACTTACACAACCAGCAATGATACAATAGAATAGAATATGAATCCTTACCGTATTTGTCTCTCAGCCCAACTGTGCATCGAAAAACTCCACCGAAGGCAACATCTTCTCCAAAGATGACTGCAGATAAGATAAGATTAGTTTATAAGATAAGATAAGATAAGATAAGATTGTCATTGTTGTACTGAAAACAACACTGCAGTCCACAGACAATACGTAAACAAGAAAATAATTTGCAGCTGACCTTGTGCAAATATTTATTTAAAAAAATTCATTCATTTCATTTAAAAACAAAA
>NW_013953340.1:134855-136878 GCF_001266775.1 Austrofundulus limnaeus
CCACAGAGTACTGACCCACAGAGTACTGACCCACAGAGTACTGACCCACAGAGTACTGACCCACAGAGTACTGACCCACAGAGTACTGACCCACAGACAGGCTGACAGGTTCTGTTTAAATAGGAGGAAAGAAACATCTCAAATCCCATCAGTTTGAGCTCTTCTTACAGTACAGACTGAGGTCCTAACAGTGTCCTAATAAACTGGACTTTATTAGGACACTGTTAGGACCTCAGTCTGTACTGTAAGAAGAACTCTTCTTACAGTACAGACTGAGGTCCTAACAGTGTCCTAATAAACTGGACTTTATTAGGACACTGTTAGGACCTCAGTCTGTACTGTAAGAAGANTACAGTACAGACTGAGGTCCTAACAGTGTCCTAATAAACTGGACTTTATTAGGACACTGTTAGGACCTCAGTCTGTACTGTAAGAAGAGCTCTTACTACAGTACAGACTGAGGTCCTAACAGTGTCCTAATAAAAGTCCAGTTCACACAGCAGAGCAGTTTGTTTACAGTCGTTCTCTGATGGACAAACATTCTTGTTTTCTGTCATTAATGAACAGATTATTCTCCAGCAGCGACAGAAAACTGCTTTTCTCAGAAACTCTTTCATTTTCCTTCTGTTGGCCACGCTCTCTCCAAATCTAAAAACAAAACACACAGACTCACACAAACTCCTCAGCTGTGTGAGTCTGTGTGTGTGTGTGTTTGTGTGTGTGTTGTCACTTATGAAACAGCTGCTGACATATTTAACTTTTATTAGATGGAGGTTCAGAGCTTTGTTCTGCAGTGTTTCTCACTGCTGCAGGTCACCTACACTTCACCTGCTCATCTAACACACAGGTGTTGCTTTGTTTAAAGTGTTGTATGTAGAACTTCCTGCATTGTGTTTCCATGAGTGCAGACAACACAAAGACTAAAGCCGTCTGTGTTGTCAGTGATCTTCTGTGATGATGAAGCTTCTTCATCAGCTTCCTCTCATTCTTCTGCTTATATCAGTCCTTATGAACCGTGTTTGTTAGCATGTGTTATGTGCTGTTAGCTGGGAAAGATTTGTCAAGTTAGTAAGCTTTATGTAGTCAAACTAAGAGCAAATTAAAGATGTAAGTTTAACACAACACCCAAATCTACATGTTCTAAAGCAGATAGTCAGCATCTTACCTGCTGTAGGATCACTAGCGAGGGTGTTGTCCAAGGCACTGGTTACTGACTGGAACAAGTTCATCTTCTGTGTGGGACCTGGACGTTCAGAGAAAACTAAAAACTCAATTATCTGCTTGTAGTCTGTAGAAAAGTGTTGATGTGATAGAGTATCCTTCAGCCTGTTTAGTTGTGTCACAGCTGTTTAAAATGTTTTTAATGCTGTAAAACTACACTGATTAAAGCTCGCTGTGATTTTAAACAGACGTCAGACATTTTGTTTCAAACTCAACGGATAGTTTAAAAGTCCTGATGAACTGAAATGAACATGAGAAGAAACAAAAAGTGTTGAATGATATTAAAGGTGAGAGAGTACTGAACCAGTTTACCAGTTTATTGGGAGGAGTGGGAGACAAGTTTCACCAAAACACAATCTGAATGTCGGACAGTCATTTACAAACTGTTTAAAACAACACTAATGGTTATGATGATTACTGTAAGAGCAGCATTATTTAAATGTTTGTCTTAAAACTGAACCTGAATTAATTTGACTGAATTCTAGTTAAACTTTGTATCATGTAAATAAAACGTGTAAATATGACTTTAACAGAATTATTAAAGCAGCATCATGTTCATTTATCCTACAACTTTAGTTAATTACTTCAAAAGTAATGTTGCTGCTGAAAACATTTGTACAGAGCTGTAAAGTAACTAAGTACAAWTACTTTGTTACTGTACTTAAGTAGAATTTTTGTGTATCTGTACTTTATTTGAGTAATTATTTTCAGTCTACTTTTTACTTCTTACATTTTTAAAAAGACAAGAAGTATAAAGTTGTTCCTTTTATTTCATTTCTGCTTGTTTTCATTGCAGCTTGTT
>NW_013953340.1:137417-139137 GCF_001266775.1 Austrofundulus limnaeus
ATACTTAACTACAACAAATATCACATACTTTAAGACTTTTACTCAAGTAATATTCCTAAAGGACACTTTAACTTTTACCAAAGTCAGTTTTTGTTAATAAGATACTTGTACTTTTATTGAAGTATTACTTTGTGGTACTTTATACCACAGTGTTGTTGTTGTGTTGTTGTGTTGTGTTGTTGTGATGCATTAGGTGCTACATGAGTGACATTGTGTTACTGCAGCTGTTTAACGTCCACAGCTGTGTTACTGATGACTCATCAACACTTTTCTGTTCTGATAAACAAACAAGCTGCCGACAGACACACAACACCACTCACCGTACTGAGTCGGTACCGGGTCGGGCTGGAAGCTGAAGTGGGCCGCATGTCTTCGTTGTGTTTTTGAACGGGAGCTGCAGTTCGGAACCGGTTTCAGAAAAGCGGCTCCCAAAGAGTTTCGGCTCCCGGTACCGACACCGGGGACGGGAAGTTTGGAGTTTGAACCTCGGATGAAAAATCTAGCAGCAGCCGCCATCTTTGTTTTAATAAGTCTAGAAAGGGCAAGTGTGAAGATCGTCTAGTTAAACAGTAAGGATGTATCACTCGGTGGAAAAAGAAAACCCATGACTAAGATTCCTGTCCGCTTTTCTGCCAAAGTTAAATTCATCAATAACATGACAATAAATAGTTTCCCTCAATATTAAGAAACACGAATCTGTTTTAATACAACATAATACAAAAGTTTTTGTCTTTGCAGAAGAGGCGATGATTGGAGTATAAATGCCAGGAAAAGTGGCGGAGTGAGGACTCTTCTTTAATATTCGGGATCTTTTCACTTCTGAGCGGATCCAAATTGTGATTGGTCAAACAGCAGGGTGCGTGGCCCCATATATATCATATCAATGCCTAGAAGTCATGACGGGCTGAATCATAGTTATCATATAAAAAACTAGAGACCTCATGGCGGGCTGAATCTCATCGTGCAGCGCCGCCATATTGGATGGGTCTCTTGACTCCAGGCAGCACTGATGCAAGCGACTCTGCCCTTATTTGGTGCATTAATCTACGAAGTTTTGAAAGTAAATCACATGTCATTACCTTTTTATAAGACTGAACAATAGTTTTGATTATTTAACATTTATAATATATAGTTAATATTTTGTAATAGTTTATTTGATTATTTTCAATAATTTAACTTTTTGTATCTTTGAGTTGTCAGTTCCTTTAGAGGCAGCTGCATTTGTCCTGCCCTCAGTGTAAACAGACCCTCAGTGTAAACAGCCGCTCAGTTTTAACAGCCTCTCAGTGTTAACAGCCTCTCAGTGTTAACAGCCCCTCAGTGTAAATAGCCCATCAGTGTTAACAGACCCTCAGTGTTAACAGCCCCTCAGTGTAAATAGCCCATCAGTGTTAACAGACCCTCAGTGTTAACAGCCCCTCAGTGTAAATAGCCCATTAGTGTTAACAGACCCTCAGTGTTAACAGACCCTCAGTGTAAATAGCCCATCAGTTTTAACAGACCCTCTGTGTTAACAGACCCTCAGTGTTAAAAGACCCTCAGTGTAAATAGCCCATCAGTTTTAACAGACCCTCTGTGTTAACAGACCCTCAGTGTTAAAAGACCCTCAGTGTAAATAGCCCATCAGTTTTAACAGACCCTCTGTGTTAAAAGACCCTCAGTGTAAATAGCCCATCAGTGTTAACAGACTCTCAGTGTTAACAGACCCTCAGTGTAAGGT
>NW_013953340.1:140466-142167 GCF_001266775.1 Austrofundulus limnaeus
ACCACGACATGTGGGTATGGCGGGGAGTCGAACCTAAGACTTTCGGGTCCCAAGCCGGCTGCTCTACCACTACACCACAGCCGCCCCATCATAAATAGCCCATCAGTGTAAATAGCCCCTCAGTGTAAATAGCCCATCAGTGTTAACAGACCCTCAGTGTTAACAGAACCTCAGTGTAAACAGCCCATCAGTGTTAACAGACCCTCAGTGTTAACAGAACCTCAGTGTAAATAGCCCATCAGTGTAAACAGCCCCTCAGTGTAAATAGCCCCTCATTGTAAACAGCCCCTCAGTGTAAACAGACCCTTAGTGCAAACAGCCCCTCAGTGTAAACAGACCCTCAGTGTAAACAGACCCTTAGTGTAAACAGCCCCTCAGTGTAAACAGACCCTTAGTGTAAACAGATCCTTATTGTAAGCAGATCCTCAGTGTAAACAGACCCTTAGTGTAAACAGCCCCTCAGTGTAAACAGCCCCTCAGTGTTAACAGACCCTCAGTGTAAATAGCCCATCAGTGCAAACAGACCCTCAGTGTAAACAGATCCTTAGTTTAAACAGATCCTCAGTGTAAACAGTCCCTCAGTGTAAACAGACCCTTAGTATAAATAGCCCATCAGTGTTAACAGACCCTCAGTGTTAACAGACCCTCAGTGTAAATAGCCCATCAGTGTTAACAGACCCTCAGTGTAAATAGCCCATCAGTGTTAACAGACCCTTAGTGTAAACAGCCCCTCAGTGTAAACAGACCCCTAATGTAAACAGACCCTTAGTGTAAACAGCCCCTCAGTGTAAACAGACCCTTAATGTAAACAGACCCTTAGTGTTAACAGACCCTCAGTGTTAACAGACCCTCAGTGTAAACAGACCCTTAATGTAAACAGACCCTTAGTGTTAACAGACCCTCAGTGTTAACAGACCCTCAGTGTAAACAGACCCTCAGTGTTAACAGACCCTCAGTGTAAACAGACCCCTAATGTAAACAGACCCTTAGTGTAAACAGCCCCTCAGTGTAAACAGACCCTTAATGTAAACAGACCCTCAGTGTAAACAGACCCTCTGTGTAAACAGACCCTCAGTGTTAACAGACCCTCAGTGTAAATAGCCCATCAGTGTTAACAGACCCTTAGTGTAAACAGCCCCTCAGTGTTTGTAAGCTAAGATGCTACATGCTAAATGTTTGAGTGTCTTTATGATGAACTTGTTGGTGGAATTATTAACAGAAGCTTTAGTTTTTCACAATGGGACTGTTTTAAACCTCAGGTCTGCTTAAAGACTAATTAATGTCCTTTTTCTAAAAGTCAAATGTTGAGAAATACTTTTCTCCCTTTAGACACGTTCACTTATACATAATTTAATAAAAAGTAATCACAAAACAAATAAACTTTAGAGTTACACATCTGAGTTTTGTCTGCTTAAATAAAAATAAGACAGATTGGTTGTCAGAGTATAAAACTTTAAAGGTATTATATCATGCTTTTAAATCCTTCTTTTTCACATCTAAATCATTCACTTATGGTCTATTTAAAATAAAACTGCACCACTTTGGTCTTAATTCCTCGTTTTTGTTGCTCCACAGACTCCTTGCTTTGCTTGCTTTTACCCCTGTTCTGAGTTGCAAGCCGTTTTGGTGCTGTCTCTTTAAATATAAATGAGATATTTCACACCCCGCCCCCTCCAGGTCGCTGAGCATTCGACTCCACCC
>NW_013953340.1:149424-151431 GCF_001266775.1 Austrofundulus limnaeus
CAGTAACAGAACAGAATAAATTGATGTTTTCTACACTCCTAGACACTATAACTGCACAAAAAACAGTTTAAAAATGCAAAAAAAGTGCATTTAGCATGATATGTCTCCTTTAATATGCAGTGTTTGAAAATGATGGAGAAACTTTGAAACATTTTCAGTAGTTTTGCACATTAAATACTGAAATGTTCTGTAAGAAAAGTACTTAATACTTCCAGAGCAGATCAGAGTACATTTATTATCATCTAAACATAAACAATGAAGCAAAACTAACATTTATTAAAGATTTATATTAAATTTATTTAATCACATTTATTAACAGTTTTAGTGTTTATTAGCTTTAGAAGCTGCTGTGTGTTTGTGTTGCTGCAGAGCCAGCAGGTCCAAACGCTGCTTCACACACAGTTTGTGTTCATCTGCTGGCAGGAAGTGGAGTGTGACATAAATACATGTGAAACATTAAAGCTGAATGGTTTCCTCTTTGCTCAGGAAGCAGAGCTGTTTGAATTCACTGGTTTTACTTTGGAGCAAAGAAACACTCAACAGTTCCTTCTTATTCAAAGAGAACTCATCCATCATCGTTTTTGTAGCTGCATCTTCCAAAGACACACCTGACATCTGTGTTCATGAGGTCAGCAGTCAGACTGGGCCTGCACCTTTAAAATTTAGGCTTTTTTTATCTCAAATCTTTAAATGCAGTAACAACATTTCACTTGTATGATTGAAAAAACAAATAAATCCCTGAAAAACAGTCAAAATACACAAGTTGCTTTTAGCTGACCATGTTCTGGGCTGCAGACAGTCCTGCTGAGACCTCCAAGTTTTTAATATTTCAGCTCAGTGTCAAGGTAAACAGGTTGTTTTTGTTTTTATTTTATTTAAAACCTGAGCTCTTCACTTTGCTTTGACAAACAGAAGAAAACATTCGAGGCAAGAAAAGACGTCTTTGAAAGAAACCAGTTTGTAAAGATTGCCGTGCTGCGGTTAAATCTTAAAAAAAAAAAGACAAGTGGATCGTATGAAAGTGCTCGACTCAACGCACAGCTTTTCTTTTCAGAGCTGACATCTTGTCTCAGAGACGGACCAATCAGCAGCTGGACTTTAGATGGTTGTGGCCCGGCAGCAGGAGCTGACGAGACCAGCAAGGCACAGATGTTTCTTCCTGTCCTCAGTGATGGACAGGTGAAGCTGTCCCCCAGCGTCCTCAGTCTGTCCTGTACCCCAGCTGGGTGGTGACCAGCATGTGGTACACCCCCTTCTTAGCCAGCAGCTGTTGGTGCGTGCCCTGCTCCACCACCACGCCCCCCTGGAAGACGGCAATGCGATCGGCGTTCCGGATGGTGGAGAGGCGGTGCGCCACGATGATGCAGGTCCGGCCCTTGCTGGCCTGGTCCAGAGCGTCCTGCACCACCTGTGGGTGAAACATACAGGTTCCAGGGTTAGGCTGTGTGCACCCACTCCAACGCTCGTTAAAAACTGAGCACATAAAGAAATCACAAACCAAACAGCAGCAAACTTTCAGAAAATTACTTTCTCTCAAAAAACAAAAACAACAAAACTGTTTGAGCAAGTTACTGTTTTTAAATCTTAGAATAGTTAAAGGGATAATTCAGGGCCTGTATTTATCACACTTCTAAGAATCACTAAGAATGCTGTTAAGACTGGACTTAAAGTACCTGTGACATGCACACCCATGAAATACAAGAAAATATATTTATATTTAAAAAACTTGGCACAATCCACATGGTTTTAGCCATTTTGTCACATAACTGGCATATTTTCTTTTGAACTTGGATCAGCCAAAGTGAAAACAGGAAGTGACATCAAAGGGGAACTCATAAAACTCATTGGTTTATTGAAACATTATTTAAACTCTGATTCTCTCATCTCTCTATGATGGTGATTAAAATAATCTAAAGAAACAGATTCTTGTCTACAGTCTGTTGTCAGGGAGGGATGACAGGATCATTAAACAACAAATGGTTTCCAATCAGAACTTGACTTCTTTGA
>NW_013953340.1:153274-154866 GCF_001266775.1 Austrofundulus limnaeus
ATATTTCTGAGTGTTGGATAATATTTCTGAGTGTTGGATAATATTTCTGAGTGTTGGATAATATTTCTGAGTGTTGGATAATATTTCTGAGTGTTGGATAATATTTCTGAGTGTTGGATAATATTTCTGAGTGTTCAGGATGTGAAAGAGAGAAAAGGAAACTGTCCAAACCTTCTCGCTCTCAGTGTCCAGTGCAGAGGTGGCCTCGTCCAGCAGCAGCACTTTGGGGTTGCGGAGGATGGCCCGGGCTATGGCTACTCTCTGCTTCTGACCCCCGGACAGCTGAGTCCCCTTATCACCTGCCTGAGTGTCGTACTTCTGCTCAGACAGACACACAACACACAACATGACGAACACTGACGACAGCAGCTTCCTGCAGGCTAATCTCATTGTGACAGGGAAGTGTAATCATGGTTGTGTGGTTGCTCATCACTGCACAAAGTCTCCAGTTCAATGGAAACTAAAGTCAACATGTTTCTATGAGCAGGACAACATCTACAACAGATCAATGTTTCTTCATAGGGTACACATTTATCAGGTATCATCTCAGGTGTTTCTGAGCGTTGTCTCTACAGAACACTACCTGAGGCAGCTGATCGATGAAGCTGTGGATGTTGGCAGCTTTAGCAGCTGCCTGGATCTCCTCCATGGTCACGCTGCGGCTGTTGTCTCCGTAGGCGATGTTTTCAGCCAGAGAGCAGTCGAACAGCACCGGCTCCTGGGACACGATGCCGATCTGAGATCTGAGCCAGTTGATGTTCAGCTGCTTGATGTCCACATTGTCTATCAGCTGCAGGAGAGAAGAGGCTGCTTTACACCACAAGCCTTGTTCATCTCCTGTAGGAGTCTTCTTTCATTTCTGAAGGCTGACTGCAGCCTTTCCTCCAAAACCAGGTAACAGTTGAGTTACAGGTTTCACAGGAAGAATAAAACAACAAAAAACAGGTTAAAAGATGAAACTAAGCCAAGCCTACAGGAGGGAGACATGTCTGATTCTCTGCTGGACCTGAGCTTTCACCACCCGACTCCAGACGAGCAGCAGAGGATGGAGATGTTGGTCCAGCCTTACAAAGGTTGGACCTTCAACCACATCAATGTTTATGTTCAAGACAAGGATTCAAATTAGTTTGTTTAAGAAATATGAAAAAGAATAATGTGTACTCACACATTGTTCCAGGACAATTGTTTTTGTTACTTAAAGACTATTAGTATTGTTTATTTTGTCTTGTTTTCTTAAAAAGTGGCAGATATAAGATTTTTATTCTCTCCAAGCCTCTCATTCTACTTTTGATTTGTAGTTTTTCTATGTAAAATCTGTTTTGTTTTTAAATGAAATTAATAAACTTAAAAAACTTCAATGTGCATCAAGAGACACCACTGCCTTTTTTAAATCCATAAACTCAAACATACAAATCTAAGTTATGCATGAAATTATGTTGTTCCTCTCTTATTGTCCCATAAAAAAAGACATCTGGAAATAAAAAAACCCAAAACATTAAAACATTAGTCTTTTATTCTGGTGTAATTTATTTTATTTCAGATCATTACCAGACGAGTTTCTTTTGTCTTTTAGCCAAGATACTATATATATA
>NW_013953340.1:155866-156700 GCF_001266775.1 Austrofundulus limnaeus
TTTTGTGTGTCTGTGTGTGTCTCCTACCATCACAGTTTTTTGTGTGTCTGTGTGTGTCTCCTACAATCACAACATTTTGTGTGTCTATGTGTGTCTCCTACCATCACAGTTGTGTGTCTGTGTGTGTAGGTGTGTGTGTGTAGGTGTGTGTGTGTGTAGGTGTGTGTGTGTGTGTGTGTGTCGTACCACTCTGCCCTCTCTGGGGTCGTAGAACCTCTCCAGCAGCTGGATGCTGGTGCTCTTCCCACAGCCACTGCTGCCCACCAGAGCCAGGGTCTGGCCCTTCTTCACCTTCAGCTTCAGGCCCTGCAGGACGGGCACGTCGGCTCGTGACGGGTAGTTGAACTTCACGTCCTCGAAGCTCACGTTACCTTCAAATTTATCCTTCAAAACAAAGAGACATCAAACAGAGCGCTGATACCTTATCACAACTTCTGTTTCATAGCTGTGTGTGTGTGTGTGTGTGTGTGTGTGTCTCTGTGTGTGTGTGTGTTTACCGGTGACTGGCCCTCCTGGGACATATTGTCGATCTCAGGCTCTTTGTTCAACAACATGAGGAGGTGGGAGGCGGACAGTTTGGCCTTGGCGTAGTTTGGAGCGAAGGAGTTGGCCTCTCCGAGCGCCATGGCTCCGAACAGAACAGCTGAGATCACACTGAGGGTCAGTAAACACACACACTGAGGGTCAGTAAACACACACACTGAGGGTCAGTAAACACACACAGAGGGTCAGTAAACACACACACTGAGGGTCAGTAAACACACACTGAGGGTCAGTAAACACACACTGAGGGTCAGTAAACACACACTGAGGGTCAGTAAACACACACTGGGA
>NW_013953340.1:157543-162911 GCF_001266775.1 Austrofundulus limnaeus
GTAAATAATCCAACTTCTTTCTATCATCTTTCTCTCAAATCCACCAGAATTACCTTTAAATATTTTTAAAGACTACATAATTAAAATAATTAGAAAAAAATAATATGCCTGAATAGTTCAGTTGTACTTGTTTTTGGTCGACCTCCCGCTCCGTTCTTCCCCCATTCGTGAACAAGATCCCCAGATACTTAAACTCCTCCACTTGAGACAGGACGACCCCCCTGACCCGGAGAAGGCACTCTGCCCTTTTCCGGCTCAAGACCAGGACCAAGGGTTCAGGACAGAATGTAACAATGTGGACCCTGACCACTAAAACCTAAAGAGAAACTGTAAAACACATTATCAGTACTCAGTAGTCATAAAGTTGGGTACAGTACATCCCAGAGATAATCTAAACACTCTTTATGCTCATCATGAGCTAAAAGCTGCCACAAATCATAGATTTTAACTCTTAAATTGATGCTAATTGTCACATTTTTCATGCTCTCTTCTTTTTTTAATAAAACTAAAGTATGAAGACTAAATGCTGCAGAACTTCCTGGACTGAGTTTGTGTTTGAATTAAATAAAAACATTTCAAACCATGTCATAAAGAGTTAATTTGTAATGTTTGTCTCTTAAAAACATAAATTTCTTTAAAGCTCTCCTGACAAACTGCGCTCATGTTTGAACAGTTGAGTTAATGTTTGCAGCTTTATTTGCTGTTTTACAGTGCGCTGAACGTTGGCCTTTGATAACAGGTGGAATATAAATGAAGAGCAAACATCTTCCCACCAATAAACTGCTGGATTATTGCATAATCCTGACACAGGTCCACTGAACCCACACACACAGAGGTGTAATGATTACCAGCCATTAAAAAAAGGAATAAAACAAAGTCAGCTCTCTGAGCACAGGTGTTCCACCTGCCTCACAGGTATAATCTAATCTAAGCTGAAAGTAGTGACAGCAAAACACCAGATTACTCACAGGAACACCTCCTCCACATTCATCCTTCCTTCAATAATGAGCCAAGCTCCGAAGCGGAAACATGCAGCGTAGGCGAAGTAGATCATGGCCTGAGAGAAGGAGAAGGTGAAACCGTACACATGTGCCTTCTTCTGGGAGTTCCTGCACAGATGTGTTAACGTCATGAAGAGGTCTCCTAAAACATCTGCATCTGATTAAGAAACATACTTATAAGGAACGACGAGGTTCTCCTGATACAAAGACTCAAATGTCGGTTCTCTGGTGAGCGAGGCGACAGTCCGGATGTTCTCGATGGCCTCGGTGGCGATCTGTACGGACAGCTGAACTGTTAGATCTGACCTCAGAGTCCTGGCTGTCTCACAGTCACACCTCCTACCTTCCCAGCCTTCTCCAGCTCCTTCTTGTCTTCGGTTGCGTGTCCCGTCAGCATTTTCATCTGCACGGCTCCGGCCAGCGCGATGACCGGCACCACGGCCAGGATGAGCAGCGTCAGCTCCCAGCCGTACACAAAGGCCAGGATCACACCTGTGCCCAGGTTGGCAAAGTTCTGGGCGAAGGTGGCCAAACGGACTCCTGAGGCCTGAACAGGAAGTGAACATTAAACCAGAGGACACACACAGGTCTAAACTGGTCCTTTAAAAATAAAAACAAGCTTCTTGGAGCTTCTCAGACTCACTCCTTGAACTTGGGCTGCGTCTGTAGCCAGTCTGGTTGTGAGAGCTCCAACACTGTTTTTGTGGTTGTCAAACCATCCCAGGTCCTACAAACAGAAAAAAGTCAAGTTTCTAACAGACAAATAAAATCAACATTTCTTTTAGACAAAAAGCTTCTCTTGTCCTCAAACCCAGAATAAGGTCATTCTTACAAATGAATCAGAAAGTTAGGATTTCATTACACTAAGTGCATGTAATAACTCCCAGCAGTGCTGAGCTGAACCTCATTATTTATACTAATTCATTAGAAGCACTTCCTTTACAGGAACTTCTCAATGCAGACAAACATGATGAACTCAAAGCATTAAGAAATAAGGGTGTGTAAAATCATATCTTCTGTAAAAATCAGCAGAAAAACTCAATTAATATTTTCTGCTTTGCAATTATTGTAATTGGTGTCAGGTGATGATGCTGTGCAGCTACATGACTGCAGGTGGCACATTGTGTTACTACACATCTGCTGCCACTCCACACTGTGACAGGCAACACTGACTATATTAAACTGTTAAAATTATTTCTTCTAAACTTCAGTCAAACTCATGATAACTGATTCAGAGTCAAAAACATGACAGTTAACAATTATTAGCTATTAACGATTATCGGCTAAATTAATCGTGATTTTTTTTTTGCCAATATTGCAAACTCTATTAAGAAAGCAAAACCATGTACAGGTAATCAATAAGATGTCCTGATCTCTTCCATAACATCTGTTTTAGTGTGTGTGTGTGTGTGTGTGTGTGTGTGTGATCAGACTGCAGAGTAACTGCAAGCTAGAAAAATCTACATCAAACAGGAAAACTAATCCTGTGGTGAAGTGCAGAGACAAAAACATGGTGACCTCAGGCTTTTGTCACTTCCTACCTTTCTGTTTTTAACTATGAACACTCAACACAGTTAAAAATACAAGCAGTTGAGGATAAAACTATGAAAGTGAAAATAAAGATATCAAAATATTGGCTGTGTCCAAAACGACAGGCCGGGTCCTCCGGAGGACCCAGACTCCCCGGTCTCGGAGGGCCGGGTCCTTGGTAGACCGGGAAGACCGGAAAAAAAGAGGCTGTGAATTTGGACGGTCTATCCTCCCCTCCTTACCCCGGCGTACGTCATGTCACCTAGCAACTGTGACGACGCTAAACAAGCAAACTTAAATCAAAACTAGAAAAATATCAATACATTAGCATTATTAATATCACAAAACTATGAAATTAACTTAGGTATCATTTGAAGAACTAATTGACCCGCTGTAGGTTCATGTTTATTTCGCGTTTYTTATGACGAAAAAATAATATTTAAAAACATGTCCATACAAATGATAAAAGTATTAGAATTACAACCGCTAATTTTTTTTAATTTTTATATCACCATATTTTTATTTAAAATGTATTCTTTTCTCTCGCTTCTGTCGTATATTTTCAGGTGTGTATGTCTCTTTAAGACGTGAACAAGCTCAGGCACGCGCACGCTTCTTGGGTCAGGGGTCAGAGTAACATCTTAGCTGTGTGGACGCGCTTTTTAGTGTCTCTCGCTGAATAAACATGTCCAGAACTGAAGAAATCGCCTCTTCGTCATTCAATATGTTAGACTAGAGTTTTATTGACATCTGACTTGCCAGAGGAGGAAGTCCACTAGTTTTCATCGACCAAGGAGCCAGCCGCACCAGCCCAAAGCAGATGGTGAGCAGACAAAGAGAGCAGGGAGGATCTGAGCCACCGACAGCAGAGGAGCAGAGAAACAGGGAGAAGGGTCCAGCAGCTGACAAAGCCGAACGGAACCGAGACCACACAGAGACACTACAGAATGGCGTCACGAGATTAGGTCTGTTTTGCATTTTCTATTCACGAACTTACAGAAAAAGACGTTCATTTGGCCGTGTTCTTCGTGTATCTGCTTCGTGATGTTGTAAAATGCAGCTGTGAAACTGAACGGGGGAGGGTAAATATACGTGAAGTGTTTCAGATTGTTTCTGTGTCTTTTTCGTTTCTAGAATCAAATTTCTTTGTCATGCTAGCGTTTCTGTTTGTGTTTTTGGTGAATCTGTGTTTTTATTGGGGTTAAAAAGAGCGTTTATCGTCGAATTACGTAGTTCCGAGGAGAACAAAGGCTTGAGATACAGAGAAGGGGGGCTGCGCAGCACATGTTCTGGGTGTGGCGTCGCCCATGTTGTGAGAGTGAAAAAGTGCTCTGCAGTGACGGCAGATGTCGTAAATCAGCTTAACTCACGATAAAACTGTTCCTTTTAGGTTTTAAATTGTCAAGCAGTGGTGTTTCCTAATCCGAGACCGGAAAAGGCATGTAATTCCGTCAGATTCAATTTTTACAAGAGGTAGCAGAGTTTTTATGCCGAGGTGCAGAAGAGCTTAGATATAGAGAGCAATCACTGCCACATTTGTGTTGAGAATATTAAATTTAAGGATTAGCAGTGCAGCTACAGAGTGTTTAAAAGCTTGATTTAGTGGAAATTTGAACACTGGCCGTTCAAGATTGAAAGAGGGGTGTGGTTCAAAACAGTTCTTTGTCCTGTCCAAACTGAGTTATGGCGCAGTGGGGGTAGCTGTGTACAGCCATCTGGTTTGCATTTTTTTCTACCTCTCACTTCCTGTATAGCTTTTACCACTGGAGATCTGGCTTTGTATTGTTCTTAGTGTGTCCGACCATTGCTAAGCTAAGCTATTTTATTAGTTATTTTTATGACAGTGTCGCCCGCCACAGAGAAAGTGTTTCTCTGGAGGTTCTATGTGTAAAAGTACGTACTTTGAAGTATAAGTGTTGAGATGCGCATCTCTGGTTAAGTGGGGTTAACCGCACCACCGTGGTTAAATTGAAGGATCGGCAGGGAGACGTCCTTTGTCATCCTGTTAGCTGCGGCTAGGGCGCGGTCGTACGAAGGCCGTTCAGCCTAAGATTTCTGCTACTTTGCCCAGATAAGTAACCGGTTGTAGCCCTTCTCTTGGGGGCCCAGAGGGCTGACGTAATCCCGCCGAAAGGCTGGGGACGTAGTGTGAATGACTGGGTGTGAAGCCTCGTCTGAAAAAGAAAAAAGAAAAAAAAATGGGAAATTAAAGGGGCCTGTCATACATTTTTTGTTATTTTTTTAAAGCTCTGTTTAAGCAAGGGGTCCAGGCCTGTGTGTGTTTCTGTCCTAAAGGTGTGTTTCTGTGTTAGATGTGTAGTTTTTGTTGTTTTTCTGTTTTTATTTGTGTATTGACTTGCCAGTTTGAGCTGCATTCCACTGTGAGGGTGATGCAAAGTTTTTTTCTGGCTGAGAGCTTTCCTTTGTCTTAGCAGTGATTTATGACAGAGGGGGGTTGGTTTTACTGATGCAGCCTGTGAAAAACATCTGGACTTGCATTAACCTGTTTTTTTCTCTCTATGTGTTTTTTTTTGGAGCGCCTCCTGCTGGTGAGAGAGATAACTACTACTGCAGGAACGAAGGGTGCGTCTCCAGTTTCTTTAAACAAGGCGAGTAATCTGTTTTATCCACAAAACTAAATAAAAACAAACAATAGAAAAGTGAGAAACAAAGCAGTATTTTAATTTTTGTCATTTTTTGAGTGTAAGTGACCGTTTAATTTCATTTCTCGGTCACAGGGGGGTGTGGAAACTCAAATTAAAAATTGAAATATTGAAAGAAAGAAAGAACAAAGTTGATTTGTAGTGTTTGTTTTTTGACAAAGAACAATGCTAGTG
>NW_013953340.1:163911-164232 GCF_001266775.1 Austrofundulus limnaeus
TTCATACAGGAAGTGATGAAGTTATGAACCGACAGTCAGAAATCATGAAGAAGGATTTTATTCAGCTGCTGAGTGCAGTTAAAAATTTAAAAATGGAAGTTTTCATCAGTGGACCGGTTCCTTCAGTTAGAGGAGGAGCTGAGAGGTTCAGTAGACTGTTGGCGCTTAATGGGTTTTTGGAAAAATCCTGTGCTAACCATTCTGTGAGATATGTGGACAACTTTGATCTCTTTTGGGAAAGAAAACATCTCTTCAAGTCTGATGGAATGATTCTCAATCAAGCTGGAGCACAGCTTTTGGTTTCAAACATGAAGTATTTCC
>NW_013953341.1:0-1199 GCF_001266775.1 Austrofundulus limnaeus
TTTGGAAATACGTTCAGGTCACAAGTTTTCATTTCACTTTCATGATCAGAGTTGATATCTTGTCATTTCACTTTGATTTCATAACGCAAAGATCTGGCGTAAGATATTACTTTGTGAGATTGAGCTGGTATTAATTTCATAGAGTGAGTTCTTACATAAAACTATTATTCATTTATTATTATTAGGCCCAATAAGCACGGTTCTGGAGCAGTTTTATATCTAACTGTTTACCACATCTCCCACCATATCTCCCATTTTACTTCACCTAACAACACAATTTAAAAACTGGCTTAAAGTTTGAAGTCTGTATTTTTAACTCTAATTGAAGCAGAGTCTCAGAGAAGGCACACCTTTCTGGTTAGAGCAGTTTAAATGGACTAAGTGATACGGGACAGACAATATCAGTTCATTGATAGGAACATTTTTTAATCTAATAAACCATTATTTGATGCATCCATAGTTATTATTATTAAATTACAACAACTAGAAACAAACAGCCAATTATAACTGTGTTAGGCTGCACACTCCCGCACAGCGACAGATAATCAACTTTTTGCACAACACCTGCATCAGTTTCTCTCAGTTAACACCCGCCTGTTGGTCAGATGTTGTTTCCCAGGTCACTGTGATTACAGCCATGCCTGCCTCTCTTCTCTGGCCCCACCTGTCTGTTACTGTTCAGCTAACGTTAGCATCCATCTGCGAGGCTCGTGTCTCTCAGGTGGAGGAATTAATAAACATCTTTCCGCTGGTTTTTCTTCTCTGACAGCTGTTTTTTTTTTAATCTGCCTGCGTCAATATTGTTTCCAGTTCTTTTTCAAACTTGTTCTAACAAAGAAATTCATTTTATTTCGAGCACCGCTCCAACTTCTGCTAGCCTGGCCCTTGCCTTCCTACGCAGCTCCGCTCAATTCTAGTCCCCCTTCTCTGCTCCGTCTGGGACTTCTCCCATTAACAAGGATTTCACTGGTAGATTTTTAGCCGGGCCAATCAGAGAACAGAACGTCAATTTTCTGCGCAGTGTCTGCTTGTAGTTTATTTTACCTGGGCCAATCAGAGAACAGAACGTCAATTTTCTGCGCAGTGTCTGCTTGTAGATTATTTTACCTGGGCCAATCAGAGAACAGAAGGAGGAGTTTTGAATGACGTCGATGTTCTGCGCAGTGTCTGCTAGTTATTTTAGCCAGTCTGTGTTGATA
>NW_013953341.1:3814-7106 GCF_001266775.1 Austrofundulus limnaeus
CTTTTAGAAACTCCAGGAACCACAAGTAAACCTGCAGTCTGAGAGCGAAGTGCTCTGTTAGGAAAATGTGGAACAATAGGAGCTTTAAAATAAGAATGAGATTAGCTGTTAAGATCTTTACATTTTAGAAGTAATATTTTAAATTCTATTCTGAATTTGACAGGGAGCCAGTGGTGAGAAGCTAAAACTGGGGAAATATGATCTCTCCTTCCAACTCTCAGTAGAACTCTAGCAACAGCATTTTGGATCAGCTGAAGACTTTCTTAAAGAGTTTTTTGGACACCCAAATAATAAATAGTTGTAATAGTCCAGCCTGGATGTAATAAATGCATGGATAATTTTTCTGCATCATTTTTGGACAAGATGTTTCTAATTTTAGTAATATTACGCAGGTGGAAGAAATCAGTCC
This sequence comes from Austrofundulus limnaeus, assembly GCF_001266775.1. Classification (NCBI taxonomy): domain Eukaryota; kingdom Metazoa; phylum Chordata; class Actinopteri; order Cyprinodontiformes; family Rivulidae; genus Austrofundulus; species Austrofundulus limnaeus. The sequence continues at coordinate 4,224 of NW_013953341.1, forward strand.
TGGTAACATTTTTAGTAAGGGCGGTAAAGACATATCCTGATTTTAAAAAAAAGAAAAAAAAAAACACCAAGGTTCTTTACATTAGAACTGGAGGCCAAATTAATGCTATCCAGAGGAAGTGAAATGCTGCAACGTTTATTTTTAAGATGTTCAGGTACAAAAACCACAACCTCTGTCTTATCTGAGTTTAGAAACAGAATATTAAAWGTCATCAAGGTTTTATGTCTTTAAGACTTGCTTGTAGTTTAAGTARCTGRTTGGAATCATCATGTTGGGTCATGGATGTTGTTACMTCAATAATAAACCACCATGACCTCACTATAGAAGATTTGTTTATGTTCAAGACCATTGTGGCCCAATTACGCTTTATCACATGTAATGCATAGCCCTATACATATTACTAAGTACATCCCTTAAAAYCTTGCACAATCCTACAAAGGCCATCTGTGTTTTGGATGAATTTTCATATTGTAGACTTGTCATCGTCCAGAGTAAAGAGGGCCGTAAATTGTACTCGACTCAAATATAATATTAGAAAGATATAGAAAATGTGTGTCTTGCTTAACTGACAGCACCAGTCATCACTATGTTCTGACACATTTTAAGTTGGTGACTGACATGAAATGCATCAATAACATTGTTGTTAGGATGTTGAACCTGCAGACTCAGTTTTACAGCTGCTCATCAGCAAAATGAGGAGGTGGCAAACAGTATCCTTACAGAATGTGTGACTGCAGARCATCTTCTATGAGGATGCAATCAGAAGCGGAAGGGTTGAATCTAAGGTAAAAACATGGAGCAGCATTTAAAGAAGGAAACCTTATCATTGGGGGCAGACAGAATGATTATAGTGTTGGATGTTAGTCACATAAAAGACTGGGAAGGATGGAGGAAAGCAGTGCAATAAGTCAGGACTAAGTCCTCTCTAATGTTATCGTATAAAAAGAGATTTAGTGGCTAAAGTATGTTTGGAGAATGTTAAAAGAAGGCAAAATTATTTTTAAGGCAAGCTGCATCAATCTATTGCACTTTATGTTAATGCTAAGCAATCGGTCAATGCTGATTTTCTGAAGGGGTGGAGCTCCTATATGGCACTAAAGCAGGAAAAGGGAGCCTGCACTTCMTTCTCCACCCTCATACACTGAGTGCCATTGACAAGTGGTGCTTGGAGCATATAATTAAAGCTGATATCTTTCATATTCACCACAACTTAATTACATATTGATCAGGGCTTTGTGATTGTAAGTCAACTGATGATGCCTTAAGAAGGCACAGAGTTTTTAGACTGATTTCAGAATTCTCTTGTTCTAGAAAATTGGGCAATTCGTCTTGACACGTGCTCAACTATCTCCATTATGTTGTGAATCTACAAAACAATAGGATTGATTAACTGTGCAATTATACCCGTTTCTATCAGCTGCAATGACTCTTTCCAGGATGCTCCAGAAATGGAAAATAGCTCGGCTGAAAAGCTGAATCCTTAGGTGCCATTTAAAATTCTGCATAAAATTCAATTTAACATGTTTAAATGTTCTTTWGTTCAACACAATACATCACCTTAATGCTTGCCATCAACACCAATCACAAATGAAAACCTTTGAGAACATTCCAATAATGGATAGAAAGCCAATACATGTATGAAATTAAACCAATTTTCCTCAATGCCCCAAGTGTGGTAGGACAAACTACAATGAGAGTGTACTCAATTTATTTTGATATCAATATCTTGAAATACATATTTTTTTTACTTTTCCAATACGTTGTAACCCCTTTTTTAATAAAGCTCATTGTTCATTAAAGTTACTCAAACATGCTTTTGCTAAACCTTTGATCTTCTGATCTGACCTGATTCACACTTTTACAATAGGTATTCTTGCTTCTTATTTACCCAGTAAATCAGTTTTCTAGTGGATTAATCAGCAACAGACTACACATGCACAAGAAAACAGCTCTTGATACTCAAAATCTAGATGAGTAAAAAACATTTGCATGTCTTGGTCATAAATACTCTGGATTCGTTGAGACTGCAACCAGACATGTACCTATTTTCTTGCAATTTTGAAKCTCAAATAGGGCTCATACTGCAGGTAAATGTGACCCAAATCTGATTTTTTTTTGCACCTAAAAATGTTGGATTAAAATCGGATTATTTCATAACAGTCTTCACATGACAAATCTGATTTTTTTTTCCCAAATTGAATGCATATCTGATGTCTTTCAAAGCGACAGTGTGAACGTCCATGTCATATTTTATCCACAGTTTGCATCAGTGAGGAGGGGATGAACAGATCAATCCAGTTATTTTGAATATTGATAAAATCCTCAATCAGTTTAAATCTTGCAACAGAAGTCCAGTTGTTTGTCATTTTTTCTTTTAATTTCCCATGTTCTGGATGACTGAGAATCCACAGACATGTATCTCGAACCGTATCGATGCTAAAGTCACTGGATCAATACTTTATTCCAGCACATTGCTCCAGTACAAAAAATAAAATCCTGCACCTGAGCAGCTGGCAAGAGGATAGTTAAGATGTAAACAGTAAACTGAACAAGCATGTCCGATAATTATTGTATCTGCTCTGATTGAACAACAACTTATGAATCGACAGGCGAACATGTAGCRTCCACAGGCTACTTCTGTAAACAGTGAACTGAATGTGACATCACATCATCKTTTGCGCATGTGACAGTACTTCTGACTAAAATATGCAACTCTACTTAGGAATAAAAACTAAGTGAAAAATGCCTGAATCCTGCTTTGATCAAAATACCAGCAAGACAAATTCACATATTAACCTTGAAATTACCCTAATTTATGATAGCTGCCACAGCTAAGTCACATTAATCAACACACACACACACACACACACACACACACACACA
>NW_013953341.1:8987-15661 GCF_001266775.1 Austrofundulus limnaeus
GATAAACACTTTGTATTTAAAATTTAATTTCTATATTTTACAACAAAAGTCAAATAACCATTCGTTTTTTGTTTTTTAATACCCCTTTATAAAATGAAAATTCAATGACCAAAAGATACACTAACCTCTCACATACTGATTTTGCCACCAAGTCTTTCACATGTTAGCTGCTTAAATTTCTTGTTCCAWGTCAACAATTCTAAAAAACTTCCTTAATTTCAGGTGTCAGCATGTGTTACATCTGCTTTTCAACAAGACACCTTATTTATTGGTGCCCTAAGATGACTTAACCACTGATGACTGAAAACAAGTTTCCATGATTTCTTGAGCTCTTGCAGCCATAGATGACGTTATTAGAATTTTTACATACAGTAAATGTAAAACATTGCTGATGCACACATTTCAATCTTCAAACCATATTTCATGACTGAATGAAAAGAACAAAGAAAACTTTTACTACAGGGGCACAAAATATACAATTCATGGCCTTTTAGACAGGAACATTACATTTGGTATTTGATAAGGACTCTGCTCTGGTTATAACTGCTGGATGCTTTCTCTATTTTCTAACAGCAGAGTCTTTCTGCAGGCTTTAAGTTGGAGGATTGGAGGGAAGATTGAATAATTAATTATGCGCCCTTTATAAATATTCAGATTTTATTTAATGAAAAGAGGGCAGGCAAATAGCATGCTCATTAAATATCTTCAGGGTTTGTGCTTTAAATTTTCTAAASGAAAAACTGAAAACTGCAACCTTCCACTGTATTCAATACAAAAGTGGAGTGACTTTTTTTCTAACTGCATTTATGCAGAAATAAATTTTCATTTCTATTGCCAAAAGAAGTATGTGTTTCTCAGTGCTCTGAGTACCACTTCTAAGGGTCCAATCCTGTCAGCTCCAACACATGGTAGTCTGGCATTCCACTCTAMACTGCAGACTATGTTGACCACAATTTCTGATGATCAGAACATTTTGAAACAACTGGGCTAGTTTACTGTTTTTCACTAGACCACTGACTTCACCCAGCACTTTGGGACTGAGAGTAAACTATGGGAAGAAACTTGCCACCTGAAACTGAATTAAATTTTTTCATACCGATTCTGTATTTGCATTGAGGTGTAAAAACCACGTCTTCTGGTTCTGCGGAAMTGCTGCTGCTCAATGAAGAGAGAAACTCTGAAACAGGCTGGTTGAACAGCAAGAATCTTTATTTTGCAGTCCAGGAGATTACAGCCAAAATCCAAATTATGGCCTCCAATCCAAATGATTCACCAAGTAAGAAAGATGAAGTACGAAGGCAAGGGTAGGGGCGTACAAGCCTCTTTATAGGTTGCACAGTGTAGTTCAACAGAGGCATCATAAATTTTGTCACGTATACCTCAGGCATTTCTCTTCCTRATATGGTAAYATGTGCCGAGCTCTGAAGCTGGAGAACCAMGAGACATAACACATCTGTGCATTCCTGAGAAGAGSCCCCCACTCTTGGACACTACARCATAATTTGAAATTAAATGCATTGGTTTTAAAATGAATTTCACTAAAMTGAAACTGAATTTGATGGTTTGAATTTGAATCTGAATTAATTTGCTTTGAAACTGTATRTTGTTGTATTAGAAATTCAGTTTGACTACTTTCCCTTCCAGTTCTATATTTCAAATTCAGTTCCAAAATTCAGTTTTTATGTCACACATCTGGGTCCTTGAGWAAGCCACAGTAATCAAACACAGGTTGACAGATTTACATTTCACATCAGTACAACTTTATTTGGCAATAGGCGTCTCAAGGAAGTAGTAACTGACGTGAATTCAGAGTTTGCCAACAAATAAGCAGAGTAGTAATGARCAGAGTCAGAGACAAGGTAAAAAGGTAAGTGTTTTTATTTACTGTGATTGGTAATGGGTTCAGTCCTGAAAGGGAAAAAGATATTGATGAGGAACTGGGATATAGAGATTGTTGAGAATGGTTTATGATGAAGTAATTAAATTGTTTCTTACAAGAAGGTGGAGATGGTGGAGCGTGGAGGAGAAGGTCCAAGGTTTCCAGGTGAGTAATGTTTTCTTTAGGTGAAAGGTTTTTGTTCCAGGCTGAGGCAGACAGGCAGTGCAGCATAGATCTGGTGAGTGGCTTACTTAATTGGCTTCAGGATCACAGGGAGATCGTCCAGGCAGGGTTCAAACAGATCTGAACACAGAGAGTCAAGATTAACAGAATTCTGGTAAAGAGATACACAAGGAGGCCCGAGAATCATACCAAAACAGGATGATGCATCAGCGAGGACTTGATCTTCTGATCCATTTTAAATAGCCAGGAGTAATGAGTCAGAACTTCAGCAGCTGCAGCCACTTGGGTGTGGCAGCCAATCAGGAACAGGACAGGTAAAACACTGAATGCCTCAGTAATCAGCATTGGCAGATGTATGATAATTACCGTATCATATATGTATCATAAATAATTCACAATATTTCATTATGTTTGATAATTTGACCATTTCAGTACATTCATGACTAAAGAACACACGCTGTCTGACATGAGAGGTGGTGATTTTGCAGGAACACAATTTTGCTAATTTACYGACTTTGTTACTGTTTTTCAGAAAAGCAACAAGCGAAAATCTAGTGAATCTTTTTTTAGTGTTATTGAGGCTTTTAGAGACATGAATGCAGCTTTCCAATGAGCAGCGGGTGTTGCTGGGGGCCCCCTCCTCCCTGGTCTCAGTGCACCAATAGGTGGCTCAGTCCTCACACAGCGTCAGGCAGATATTTAACCTATCCGGAATGATCCATGCAGTATTCTTTTTCATAACTTGAGCAGAACATGCTTTCCATGCATGCGGTTATGTTTTATTTGGTTCCAACATGTGCTGACTGTTACATGTTTTCTTACACCCACTGCACAGCTAGGCTCTGTCACTGCACAAAATTAGCACAGAAGCGTTATCTTTACAAACTCCCACAATGTGTTTAACCTTTGCAAAACAGACTTGCACTGCATCCGACACGTTTACGGCCTCACTCGCGATATTCTGGTCACTATATAAAAGATTACACAGAGGATAGGGGACAGCTCATTGATTTAACATTTTGAACACATTTGAATGCAGATGTGCTTCAGAAATGTATACCTTCAATTCACAGGTGTCAAATAAGTGAACACTAACAAAGTGTGCTGGKAAGTGCAACAGAAACTGAGGAGATGGACAACAGATATCTGCTGGGTCTAGCTGAGAAAATGCAAAGAATCTGTTTATAACACTGATTTATTTACACATTTTTTGCACTTTTTTTGATGAATTGTATGTATTTACACAAGTGTGAAATACAGCTGTAAATACATCACAATTTTTAATATGGTAAAATTTGGTTTAATATTTCCTGCCAACCATTTTTAGTTGTAGTGTGTGCACATTATATTAACGAGCTGCACAAAATTATAAAAGTTGAAAAGCTGCTTATGTTGTATATCTTTAAAGGGTCAATATCATGTAAAATCRACTTTTTTAGCTTTATATCATGTTATGATGTTATTCTCTCATCAAAAACGTGCCCAGTCTTGCTTTGACTCATTCATGCATGTTTAATAAATCCTGTAGTGTCCTGAGGCAACCAGGCAGGGGAACAAAAACAACTGGTTGGGCCAAGAACCACCTTTTTGGATCGGCTCCTCCTCTGGGTTGTGTCACCAAGTCGAGCTTCCTCATCACAGAGCACACACACTGACCCCTCGGCCCACCTCGCAACTCCTGCAGGCTATCSGCAACAACAACTAGCAAACACCCGGTGAAACCACACCTGCTGAGCTCCTACTACTACTTCTCAGTCTAGTCTTTTTCAGATTAAAACTACCTTTTCGGAGAAGTCTTTTCAGATGCCAAGGAAACTACACTGAACTTCCACATCACAGCCCCTTTAACATGTCTCACGTTTAGCCTTAACAATGAATGTTTTAAATATTAATTATAGCAGTTCCTCACAACTCAGAGGAGAAGACCAGCAAATTTATACTGGAGTTGTCTAGGTCATTTTCCCCAATACTGGTCCTCGAGGAACACTTTCCTGCATGTTTTAGATGTTTCCYTGCTCTTCAGATTCTTTAAAAGCATGCTAATCAGTTATTCATACAAATGAGAAGTGCCAAAGCAGAGGAACATCTAAAACAGGCAGACTAGTGTTCCTCAAGGTCCAGGATTGGGAAACACTGGTCTAGATAATTAAAGGCCTTTTTTTAACAAGTTTGAAAATTACAATAATGAGCGGCAGACATTACCATTAACCTTGATTAGTCTCAATCAGGATGCAATACATCATGGTCTATTTACTCTAATGTAGTGTAGAACGTCTCCAACACATTTAATATTCAATATATTAATAGAAAGCTCTGCATGTGTGTGAATGAGAAATTGGAAAGCACTTTTCAGAACCCAGTGAGGTTTAAAGGGTGCTGTGTAAGTTGTGGACCTTCGACTGTTCACTTTTACTGTGGATGAAAAGTTCCAGTCACTACAAAATGGCTGATTTAGCATATTGTAAATAAGTTGACAACATGAACACAGACTTAGCTTCCCTGTCTGCAGGAAAACATAWACAACTATATTCCTGCACAGTGTAATGATCTTGTTGGTTATAGTAAAATAAATKAATAGTTTGCTGCATAATTATAGTCATACTAATTGCATACTACTTARTCCCATGTAATTATTGCATCTATCCTGAATTACTCAATATTTAATTTATTATCCATCCATCTATTGTAAAGGCTTTAAAAACAAGAGTATCTGCAGAAAGCCCTCATGATTATGGAAAGAGGATGTGAACTGCACCCAGAAAGGTTGGGAGGTGAACCTGCAACCTTTCTGCTGTTGCCTCTAACCAGTGTTCCACCGTATGTGTGCAGTGTGGCTTAAACTTATTGTCTATATATAGTTAACATGTTCTAAATAAACCAACCAAGCAAACAAAGAAGTTAATTATTCCAATTATTTTGTGTACTGAACAGGAGAAACAGTATTATTTTGTAGGGGTCGGCGTATCAATGTAAATATTAATGCCAAGATGATTCTTTGTATCTGATCAATATGTTATTGTTAAATCCGGCCTCCCTTCTCTGCTCCCTRTCATCATCAGCATYATCCACTCCTCCCTGACCTCTGATACTGTTYCCACAGCTTTTAAATCAGCAGCCATTACCCCCATCATCAAGAAACCTGGTCYCGACCCAAGTTACTTCAGTAATCTTCGCCCAATCTCTAACCTGCCTTTCATTTCCAAGATTCTTGAAAAAGTTGTCTCTAGTCAACTCCACTTGCACCTATTCAACAATAACCTCTATGAGGAGTTTCAAGCTGGTTTTTGCCCTCACCACAGCACCGAAACTGCCTTCATAAAAATCACCAATGATCTTCTCCTTGCTGCCGACTCTGGTCTTCTGTCCATCCTCCTCCTACTTGACCTAAGTGCGGCTTTCGACACAATCTCTCATTCTATCCTCCTCAAGAGACTCGCATCCATTGGCATCTCAGGTACTGCGTTTAACTGGTTCAAATCGTATCTTTCTGACCACATTCAGTTCATCTAGATCAAATCATTCCATTCTCAGTCATCCCCCGTCTCCACTGGCATGCCCCAAAGCTCTGTTCTTGGACCCCTTCTCTTCATTACTTACCTCATTCCTCTTGGTCACATTTTCTGCAAGTTTGTGTCCGTTTCCATTGTTATGCTGACGACACTCAGCTCTACCTGTCAACCAAGCCGAACTCTACTCACCCTCCCTCCATCCTCTCTGACTGTCTCAATGAACTCAATCACTGGTTTTCTGACAATTTCCTTCAGCTGAACAGCGATAAAACAGAAATCATTCTTGTCGGCACAAAAAAAAAAACATCTCAAAATCTAATAATCTCCTCATCCGTACCAACAACTCTCTGCTAACCTCCTCCCCTCAGGTCAAGAGTCTTGGTGTCATCCTTGACACCACTCTCTCCTTCACTGCTCATATCAATAATGTTACTCGGTCTGCCTACTTCCGCCTCCGAAAAATCAACCATCTCCATCCATCTCTCACACCCTGCACCACAGCCATCCTTGTCCACAGTCTTGTGACTTCAAGAATTGTCTACTGCAACTCTCTTCTTTTTGGCCTCCCCAACAAATTCCTCCATAAGCTTCAGATGGTACAGAACTCAGCTGCATGTGTCATCACCCAAACGTCCTCCCATAACCACGTCACTCCAGTCCTGCAGCAGCTCCACTGGCTCCCGGTAAAATCACGCATCACTTTCAAAATTATTCTTCTCACATTCAAAGCTTTCCACCATCTTGCCCCTCTTTACATGTCTGATCTCGTACACATATCCACCCCCTCCCGCTCTCTCAGATCCTCTTCTTCCCTAAATCTCCAAGCACCCACTGCCCGCCTCTCCACCATGGCGAACAGGGCCGTCACCTGTTCTGCACCTCTCCTCTGGAACTCTCTACCACCTGATCTAAGAAACATCAGCTCTCGTCCTGTGTTCAAGTCTGCTTTGAAAACACATCTCTTTAGATTAGAATATCCATCTTAACCATTTGTAAACAATTCTTTGTAACACATGCCTGCTTGTCTATAACTGTATTTCCACACATTCTTCAATGATGTAAGTGTCCTTGGGTGTCCTGAAAGGCGCTGTTCAAATAAAATG
>NW_013953341.1:16257-24681 GCF_001266775.1 Austrofundulus limnaeus
ATTTATTTATTTATTTATTTATTTATTTTATTTATTTATTTATTTTCAGTTATATTTGGTCAAACATAGCACACAATCAGTTGCACCGATCAAAAAGAAATTTGGCAGGACTGTAGACGAGTCCGAGCTACACTGCACCAGCCAACAGTTTTACGATAGACCCCATATTTGAGGAGAGGGCTCCATCCAAAAAGGGGGTGTCTGGACATGCAGAAATGCTTATAGCTCACAAACTGTGCAACATAGGAGCTTCAGATGTTTTTTTTTTTTTTTTTTTTTTAGCTCAGATGATCCTTGTTAGAAATCTGGTTTTGGGTTGTGTTTTTGTTGTGTTCAATTTGTTTGTGCAGATAGTCTGGAGCTGCTGTCACTGGAGGGCGGAACCACTGATTATCACCCACACCTGCGGATCCTCTCCTGCAATCATCCAGGGGATAAAAGGAGTTGGCTGTCAGTTCTCCAGTGCCTGAGTGTTTGCCTGTAATGGTATCTCATGCTCCCACAGTTTGTTCTCTGTGCTTATTTCGGAGTAGTTTTTTCCCCCCTGTGGAACTTTAATATTAACTCCTGTGATCTCCTTCCAAGGCTTCCTCCACCACCTCCTGGTTCATCTACCAGAGTTTCCCTGAGCCTCCTCGAGAACCCAAGATCTCCTGGAGCAGTTCTGAGACTGACAGCTTCAAGGTCTTTGTCCCCGGTCCACAAGGTAACCTGTCCGCTCTCCATCGCTCCAACTGTCTGGCTGCACTGCACTGACTTGTCCTTCACTCAACCACCCCCCCACTGGTGGACGCTCCCTCACAAGCCAATGATTCCCTTCCCCCAGGTCTCCAGCCCCAGAAGGAGATTCTCAATTCATTTGCCTTTTATTTGTAAATAAACTTTTTGAACTTTTCTTGTCTCCTGAGAGTGTTCTGCATGTGGGCCAAACATCTTTCTAAAAACATGACAATCCTAGTCCAATGGTGGCTCAGATGGTAGAGCTCATGCCTCTCAGCCTCTCAGCAAGAAGGTCGCCAGTTCAAATCTATAGTCATAGTTAGAATAGTTCGACTGCATGTCTTTGTAATATATGTCTCATGAGAAATCCATGAGACAGTTTTATAAAAAACATAACCTAATAAAGAAAATATAAATAAACAATGAAACTACAATGACATACCTTTCAGTCAGTGAATCTGTATTGTTGTCCTGTTCTGGAAAAATTTAATCTTCATTATCCAAAGAAGAATCCTGGATGCAGGCATCTGTTCCACAGTCCTTTGTMATTAATTCCAGTGCTTCTGTTGTGGTGTAGAACTTCTTCAGGGATGGCATTTTGCAATAAATAAATAAATAAAACCTAGCGGACCAAAACATGAAGCACACACACCTGATGCCCTCCTGCATAATGCGCTCTGTGCGTAAAGCGCTTTTAGTTCAGCAACATTGTTCAACCATTACGCTTTAATAGCTAATTTAATTTAATCTAACCATTTTATGTCATTAGTTACATTTAAAATCTAATTCCAATTCAAACAAAATAACATATTGTTAACATAATTATAGAGTGTGGTTTATTTTCAACTCAAAATATCTTCAAACTAATGAAATATAAAGTAATTATTGAGAAAAATATGTGTGACTTACTGCTCGTAAAATATACATGTCTTGGACCACTCGTGAATTTTGTTCGTATCTGAAAAAATCTTACAATACGAAAAAATTGGTGAATTCCACAAATTAAAATAAATAAATAAATCACTCGTGCGCACAACTTAAGAACAAATCTGTTCGTACAAACGGTTCTTGCATGAGGCCCATTGTTTCTTGTCTTTTGACAGCAGTTGACAAAAAAAGACTGAAAGACTCAGCTGTTCCTGATAAGGATTTTTTTTTTAAATGTCTTACAGTTTACACACATCTACACACATACACACATGCACACTGCTCACAAGCACATCTACAATACAGGTATGCTTTCATTCTCTCTAAGAAAAAAAAACAAAACATCAAAAGCACCAACCAGAGGCTGATAATTATGGCTTTACTGAATCTGGATGAACTTCAGAAACAGTTCATCTGTTCTCTAAGTTTGGCAGTTTTAAAAGGTCAACAACTTTTCAGCTTCCTTAGTAGGCGGACTCCATTGTCAGAAGAAATGGGCATTTTTTTACATAATGGACAGCTGTAGGACACTCACAGAGTTGCCATTTGTACTCAGCTCTGATAAAGCACATGATGGATTGTGGTGTCAGTCAGGCATGAATGGACCCCAGTATGAAACGTGGACCCTTTTCCCACAGAAAACATCATCAGCTACAGTATAAAACAATGTACTTTCCCTTCCAGGAGTCTTGCCATGTGTTTTGGCTGTTTTACAGTTTGTGTGCTTTAAGTTCTCATTGTTCACTGTAACTTTATTTGTGAACAGAAATACCCTAATTTATTACTACTAATAACGTAATGGTAGAGAAGCTGACTTGGGACAGGAAAGTTGCATCTTTGATTCCCTGATATTTGCACGTCGTAGTGTCCTTGAGCAAGATACTCCCATAGTTTCCAGCTGTTCTACTTGGATGTACTGTATCTCATGTGTGATAGATGAAAYGCWGAGCAAAAAWTTTGTCATTGCTTTGTCAACTYACAACAATGACAATGCATACTATAYATCTCATTTTTACSTTTCCTCTTTTTTTTCTCCACACAGCTGCATCTATGACACCCACTGTCCTTCCACTGGACATGTCCAGTCTGGCCTCTCTAACTTTATCTCCCAGTCATTCAGCCTGTACTGATCATCAGCTTAAATATTCTGTAGTTACTGCAACTCTGTACGTCTTGTTCTTACAAATAGACACCAGCACATATTTCTTACCMCTACGAGCCTTTAATTGCTCCTCTCCAAAACCCCTTACAGCATGATTCAGTCCTCAATTTACATCATTTGGTCTTTTTCTCTGCCTTCACTCTTTCTCCTTCACCACATCAGTCATCCTATATACCACCAGCAGATACTGTCTAGTCGCACTCTCCCCTGCCACAACCGAAGAGTCCTTAGTCATCCCCAGGAAAWAGGCAAAATCTACCACATTCTATACTTCCTGATTCCTTTCTTTTACATCAAGCCTGCCCACCACTCCATCACCTTCCTGTTTCCTTCACCTACATATCCATTCAAATGTGCTTGAATCTCCCCTCTCTCCTACCAGGGAATACTCTCTTTCACTTTATCTAGATCTTTCCAGAATTTSTAATTTTCATCTACCTCACAACCAATCTGTGGATCATAACTACTGACAACATTCAACATCATACTTTTGTCTTCAGGCACACAAACCTATGACATTCTTTTCACATATGGTATATTCCTTGAAAATGTCTCCTTTAAGACCACTCCTTCTCCATTTCTCTGCTTTTCCATATTATGGTAAAACAACTTCAACCCTTCCCCATTCCTGTGAGCCTTACTGCCCGTCCACTTGGTCTCTTGCCTACATACAGGGGTTGGACAAAGAAACTGAAACAGCTGTCATTTTAGTGTGGGAGGTTTCATGGGTAAATTGGACCAGGTTGGTGGCCAGTCTTCATTAATTGCACATTGCACCAGTAAGAGCAGAGTGTGAAGGTTCCATTAGCAGGGTAAGAGCACAGTTTGGCTCAAAATGTTGCAATGCACACAACATTATGGGTGACATACCAGAGTTCAAAABAGGWCAAATTGTTGGTGCACGTCTTGCTGGAGCATCTGTGACCAAGACAGCAAGTCTTTGTGATGTATCAAGAGCCACAGTATCCAGGATAATGTCAGCATACCACCAAGAAGGACCAACCACATCCAACAGGATTAACTGTGGACGCAAGAGGAAGCTGTCTGAAAGGGATGTTRTGGTCKAAAACMAGGTGTTTCAGTTTCATTGTCTAACCSCTGTACCTTCCTTCTCTGCTTGATGTCATCCAGCTTTTTAACTTGCCTGTCATAGTTCCTAGAATTGCAACCCCCAATTTAATACTTTTGGCTTTCTTCTTCAACCTCTGTCTCCTGTCATGTTTTCCTCCTTGAAAAGAGGAAAGAATGCTATTTGGCACTAAATACAGTCGTTAACTCGGGTCTGTGGAGACCATTGAGTTGCATTGTTAGGACAATTTGTTTTGGCAAAAGTGTATTGTGCTGGATGCCCTTCCTAATGCAACCTTCACCGTTTACCCAGGCTTGGGAGCAGTGCAAGGATTATATAGGCTTGTGCAACCTAGTAGCTTATTTATTTATTTATTTATTTATTTTACAACTGACAAATACTATTTTGCAACACTTTGAAATTTGTAGTTATATATCAGAGTGAAATCTGAAATAATACAAATTCAAATGCAACAAAAAACAGCAATTTTTACTAAATCCAGAAAAAAGAAGTTACACCAATTTTAATCATAGTTACACCAGACAACCTCTTCGCAGAATGTGCCAGACTATGCATGCTTTAAAAGGATGGATGAAGGAAGATATCAAATRCTGCAGATTGTATTTTCTCACAGACAGAAAAAATCCAGGGTGTAAAGGGTTGACAAATGTAAATGCACTATCTGAGTGACAATTTCATGCTTCAGATTATGCCACAGATGAAAAGCTTGAAATATATTGGATTTCTATCAAATATATTCTTCAAAGTCTGTTCTCACATAGAAACACTTATTAAAAGTGTGCTGTTAGAATTGACTGTGTAGATTCAGACTTTTAGTCCTTTCACTTCAGGTGAATAATTTGATATATGTGTTAAATCTTGAGAAAGAGATGATTATGATTTTGACAACCACCTCCAGAAAATCTGACAAAGATGCTTTGACATGTCATATCTGATCAATTTATCTATCAAACATGTTGTTTTAGCAGGGTGAAAAGCAGACAAGATTCAACCAATGTTCAAATAGTGTGACTGTACTTAAATGAACAATTACAGATTTGTCAACATTTTATTTGTAGTTTTTAAAACACTGGAAAAATTAGTAGCCTAACAACTTAATGACCATCTCAACAACTAGAATATTAGATTGCATCGACTGCAGTTTAGATTTTGTGATCTCCATTCCACAGTCTATCAATTATTACTCAAAAGATTAAATTGTATTTGGATAAATACAAATATGTGAGATATGTGAGTGGAGAAAAACACTTGACACAAGTAAACCATTGTGAATTATCAGCAAAAATAACTCATTTWGATATTTCCTCATAAGGGTGCRCTCCTTGARCATCTGAGTCTTGTCCTGAAAAGCTGGTTTTCCTGTGTTGAGCCATGAGTCTAGGGAGAGATCCCACCTAACAAACCGGTGTGTATGAAGGTAGATATGTGTCAAAACCCACCTGGAAAATTTTTGATTTGTAACTTGTAAAAATATGATTTGTGTAACTGTGAAAAACATTCACCTACAAAATTTAGATTTGTGTACCTGCAGAACAGATTTGTATTTGTATTAAAAAAAGTTACCTGCAACAAAAAATTACACAAATACTTTCTGAATGTAGTCASAGAAAAAAATGTTACAAATGTGTAAAATAACATTTACACAAATATATAATTGAAGATATAAACTCATAATTTATCTTTTATTTGTGTGTATTTTTCTTAAATTTGTGTCTATATTTTAAAGTGATTGTGACACAATGTTGGAACTATGCAGAAAAAGTCCTTAGATATGTTTTATCATTCATATAGTTTTTTACAAGCAACATGCAAATTAAATGCAAAATTGTTTTTGAAGTGATTTCAAACTTGGTGCTGTGTTTCAGTACAGGATATCCGGCAGTGCAACATCATTGACATAATCGGGGTGAAGTTCCTATCTGCTGCTGCTATTAGGAAGCTGTTAGTTTGTCTTCAAGATCATCGTTGTTTTTTGTAGTCAGACTCGATAATGCCGAAATGTGTCGCAGCTGGGTGTTCCAGTTATCCCAATGAACAAGTAAGCCTGTTTTCTTTCCCAAAGGATGAAAATCTTTGTAAACAATGGATGAAGCAAGTATAGAGAATGAGGGACRGGTGTCTTTCCACTCCCTCTTCTGTACTGTGTAGAGATCATTTCACTGCAAACTATTTTGAAGATTCACCAGGCTTGCAGGAATCTTTCTACTTGAAAGTGAAATCCGTAAGTGTTTTAAAACTGACTCCTATCCCTACAATTTTTTAAAAGAAAATCCACAGCCGAAGACACTACCAGCATATCAAAACAGTGCCGAGAAGCCACAGTTGCAAAGCTCACTAGGAAAAGAGTAAGTCCCATTGTTGATCTTGTTGTGTGCGTCGTGTATAAATAATCAGAGCCCGAGCGCCTGCACGACTCCCAAAAACTGCTGGAGAAAACGAGCCATTCGCTACTTTTTGAGATCTAAGCCCTAAAAGGCAGCGGGGTATTTTTGGCTGCAATTGTGCCACAGATCAAGCACTACACGGGGACAGATTCAATGCAGCTGCTCGGAGCTCTTCTCCAGCGGTTCTTAGGAGCCGCACATGCGATCAGGCCCTGAAATGTTTTAAACTTTTAATCGGCTTKTCTTTGTAGTGTATTGAACACTTCCTGAAAGTGTAATAAACATTTCCTGAACGTTTCTTATGAATCCATTCGGTAACCGTGTTTCTGTCAGAACAAAGGTTCTTTATCCAGCGTGGATTCATGGTCCGAGTCCAGCCCACTAGCTCCTCATTCACTCAAAAAAATGTTTAGTCCCGATGCTTATCAGAAGGAGATCTTCTGGTCTCGGCCCGTGGAGCTCTAGCATGGAAAATGTTCGTGACGCCAAAATTGTGGAAATCCTTATTTTACCTAGACAGAAACACGAGATCCAAGAATAAAAAGTACTCCGTGAAGGGTCAATCAGGATTTATTGCAATTGCAGACACACATCGTGTCACACAGGGCAGTGGTACAAAATGTGCGCAATGAGGCAGTTTCAAATGTACGCATTTATACAGTATGTTATCCAAAAGAGACAAACACCTTTCCTGGCGCCGAAGCTGGGCCAAGCAGAGAATGATGTTTGATAAACAGCAACAAGAATGATTACTTCTAACAAATATTGTCCTGATCTTAAAACACTGTGTCTGAGAGAAAACAGAAGATAAAAAGTGGAGTGGAATCAAAAACATGATGACGTTTTAAGGTAAGCCAACAAGGTCACTGACTCTTGGCCTGAGAAGAATCTGAGGAGAGATGTATAAATTATTTTTCAATCACACTCCTTCCTCTTGATCATTCATTCATCAATAAATAATTACAGAAAAATAATGATTTAACATTTTAGAGATTTAACCCATTACTGGTTTAACAAGGCATTTATTGAAACTGAGCTAAACTGTTTAAGTTGGCAATCACACGCAGATGACCCAAAAAGGAGAAAAATAAAATAAAAAATGAAAGAGAAAAAAAGGTCAGGTCAACAAAGCAAACAAAAGCACATGACATCTGATAACTTTATGATATTACTTTGTCTGATAAAATGATGAATTAAAACCTCAGCTGAACACATCAGTGATTACTAAATCGAACAACTGAAACCAAAAACCCTTAGGAGAAACTTACT
Organism: Austrofundulus limnaeus; assembly: GCF_001266775.1. Taxonomy (NCBI): domain Eukaryota; kingdom Metazoa; phylum Chordata; class Actinopteri; order Cyprinodontiformes; family Rivulidae; genus Austrofundulus; species Austrofundulus limnaeus. Next base: position 23,810 of record NW_013953341.1, read on the forward strand.
CAAAAACATACTTGGGAAAATATGTTCATGAGATTTCCCACCCTGTTCCATTTAGGAACATCTTTAATCCACCCCAACAATAAAATTGAAAACCCAAGAGTTTAAAGATTGACGTTTTCAAGAAAATTAGCGCAGTGATCATAAGTCAAACTGATGAAAATTAGCTTAAAAACAAACCAATTCAAAAATAAATTAAAACAGAAAAAAGTCTAAATAAAAAAGTCAAAATAAAACACAACCTTTCCCTCACTTCAAAATAATAATAAGCAATACAACAATAACATCCTTCTTTCAGTGATTGTCTTCTTTGACACAGTGGCCTTCTTCGACAGTTGTTCACACTGACATCCTCTCGGATGTGCTGCACACTTTTCAGGGATTTTGTCAATTGGTTGTCCATGATTTTCCAAAACAAAGCATCAACATTACAACTTGCCAATATCACCTTGCTCTTTCAAATTACCCCCCCCCACCCCCACCCCGCTTCCGATTTATGCAGGAATKTGGCATTTTTCCATCCAATCAAAACATACATTTCATGCGTGCTTTGGAATGTGGAAAAGGTCTTTTGCTGCACTGCTTTTAGATGGCATGGCACAATTTGCTCAGTTGTGGTTTGGTTGATGTGGACCACCTCTGGTAAACCACATCTGAGCCACCGAAGTGTCTTCATTCTTTGATGTACCTGAGCCAAGTGCATTGTGTGCAGCAGAACAAGGCCAGACAAATTTTGCTATGTGAGGCTGTTTAGTTTGTCCAGAATAGAAAGTAGGGCTGAACGATTAATTGTAATTGCAATAATCTCGCAATATGTTAAAAGGGGCAATATGATGTAAAATCAACTTTTTTGAGTTTTATATCATGTTATAATG
>NW_013953341.1:26458-28126 GCF_001266775.1 Austrofundulus limnaeus
CATCCATCCATCCATCCATCCATCCATCCATCCATCCATCCATCCATCCATCCATCCATTTCCGGTTTCACGGAGATTACATGTGTCCATAACCAGCCTTTACAGTGTTCACTAGCAAGGACCACACTATGAAATGAGTTTTAATAAAGGAAAGGGTTGAAGGGATGAATGATGAGACGTCTGGGGAGGTGCATAGATGAAGACTAGAGAAGACAGAGTGGGGCACAGTCTTCCAAAAAAGCTTTCCTGAGCCTCCTGCATAGGACCCCCACCCCACACCCCAGCTGGAACCTGAAATGGAAARGATTAGGAGGCATTTTTTAGGTAGAAATGGGGGATAAAATGGATGAGGGGATAATGAAGAGATTAAGGGATGAAAAGAAGGGATGGATGAAAAGAAAGGATGGATGAAGGGAAGGAGTGAGGGATGGGGTGAAGGAATGGGGTAGGGTGAGGAGAGATGGGGTGGTGCGATGAGGGCATGAGGGTGCGCAGAGGAGCCTAAGTGGGGCGAAAGGGGAGGGTGGGTGTTGAAATGGCGAGCCAAAGGCAAAACGMCAGGTGAGATGAGTTTATATAGAAGCTGGCTGATTACAACGGTGGAACAGGCATGGTCCTGCTCCCGAACCTAAGTTAACATATTAACTTAATTTCACCACCAAGGACCATGCCATGAAATGAGTTTAAAGATTTTATTATGAAGGGGTCGAAGGGATGAATGACGAGACATCTGGAGAGGTGCATGGATGAAGACTCAGAAAAAAGCTTTCCTGAGCCTGAGTAGGACCCCCAAAAGTATCAGCAAGGGAAGGTACTGAATCGAGAATGAGCATGGCGCATGTGAGTGCAGTATGCTTGGGAAGCCCAGCGACCTAGTATTTGGATTGTATGGTCAGGGATCCCCGAGTAGGAAGCTGAAAAAGTGGATCCTRTAAGAAAGGAGTGGATGGAATAATGGGCTGGAGAGATGCCTGAYTTAATCAGGATTTGACGGAAGTGTCTGGTGAATCAGAAACAGATGGCCTGGTAGCCAAATTCCATGATGAAAAGAGGGTCAAGGGGAGAAGCTTTAGCACTAAATGGAGCTTGCATGTCATTGGAGAGGGGCTCATAGGGACTGCGAAGGGAGCTGAGGTGGAAGATGTGAATGGGAAAAGAAATTCTGAGCTGGTCGGTTTTTCTTTTCCTGAGAGTGAAGATCAGAGTATCGTGGCAATGAATAGAAATGTCTACGAGACACGGGTGAATGGAAGGGTCGTGTTTGGAGGCAGAAGGCGGGGCAAATTCAGAGCAGCGAAGGAAACTGAAGAAAGCCAGTAGGAACATGCATTCTAAAGTAAGGTTAATAAATGGAGATGAGAAGCCCGAGTGTTGGGTGAGGATGCAACATGTGAGGAGATCTGTAGTGAGCGAAAGATGATGTGGGAAGGAAGGGGGTTCCTTTTCTTTCAACCCTTTGAGTAGCATGGATACAAGGCTGTGGCTGAGTGCTGGACAGGAGTAGCCTGTGGCCAGTTTAGCCCTCCTGTTGTCTTCAGGTCAAAATGACCCGCCACTGTGTTAAAAAACCCCAAAAAACTCTCTAAATGGTATTTTTTTAACTTGAGATTTTAAGACTTTGCCTAGATTGGCCAAAACAATAGAAAAAGTTAAATGTTGCTTTTATTC
>NW_013953341.1:30731-33917 GCF_001266775.1 Austrofundulus limnaeus
TTAAGCTGCTTATATTGTGGATTTAGTGGAGACGGGTCATTTTGACCCGGAGGACAAAGGGTGTATACAGAAAATGAGGACAACAGGAGGGTTAAAAATAATTTGATACAGGAAATGTATGTCTTGGTGGATACGCGAATTCTGAGGATTAAATGTGAGTGAGTGAGAAAATGGCAGAAATACATATGCAGTGTTAAAAGTGGGAAAACTGAGCCAGCCTGACAGGCAGAGAGGGTACAAGGAATGAGGCTGGTAATGATGGCTTCTTGGGAAACGTGAGTGAGGAAGTCGAGCTGCGAGGTCAGTTGAAGATTGTGGTCGAAAACGGAGGGGCGGGTGTCGGATGAGGGTCTGCTGCTGGTGCCAATAATCTGAATCTCTGGAAGGAGAAATGAGAGAGGATGTCAGCAATGCAATTCTGACAGCCTGGGACATGTGCTGCGCGAAGCAGAAACTGATGTGGGGCTGAAACTAGGGTGAGTATGCAAAAGAGTTGCATAATGGCTAGGGAATGAGAACAACCTTTGTTAATTATCTCARCATGGCTGTGTTTTCGGAATGGATAAGGATGGAGTGTTGAGACCATTCTTGCCCCCAAAGAAGAGCTGCGATGATGATGAGATGCAGCTCCTGCAGAGCAGAATAAGGAGAAGCAGACTTGGGTTGAAAGGAGTCAAACTCCGGGGCCCAAACGGAGGCGAACCATCTGCCGTTGTAGTAACCGTCAAACCTGATGGAGGGAGCAGCATCTGTGTAGGGCTGAATGTCGTCTGGATGGGAAACAAAATCGTTATAAAAGAAGAAGAGATGGGAAATGAAGGATTTTCCCTGGGGGATGATGTGAATGGCGTAATTTAGGTGGCTGAGAAGAGAAAGCAGCTGATGTTTGGTGCACAAATCTGCACCTTCTTGATCGGTAGGGAAGCCTGAAAGGAGGAGGAGTCTAGGGTGGTGCCCAAGAACTGCAAAGAAGTGAGGGGACTGATGGTCTTCTCTTCAGTAAGAGGGATGCCTAGGTCTGAAAAGGCGCTGATGAGGGCACAGAGCCCTAAGTGGGGTGGAGAGGAGGGAGGAGTAACAATGAGAAAGTCATCTATAAGGTGTAAAATGTAAGGGAGTTTGAAGATATTGAGGAGGATCCAGCAAAGAGCTTCGGATAGAGAGTCGAAGACCTTGGGATTACTTTGACAACCAAAGGTAAGCCGAACCGCAAAGTAGTAGGCATCCTTCTATTAWAAGCCAAAGGATCACCAAAATCAGGGTGAATGGGCAAGACCTTAAAGGCACTGATAATGTCAGCCTTGGAGAGACAAGCTCCCTTGCCTGCCAGGCGAATGAGGTGAATGGCATGCTCAAAGCATAGAGAAGTTGGAAAAGGGGATTAGGCAATTAGTGCTAGGTACATGAGACTTGTGAGGAGCAGACAGGTCAATAATCAGCCTCTGCTTGCCTAAGTATTTGTGGGTGGCAATACCAATCGGGCTGACACGGAAGACTGAGAAGGGGGGCTGGCTAAAGGAACAGATCATGAATTTGTCTAGAACTTCCTTAGCCAAGAGAGTGTCAACTACATCTGACTCTGAAAGTGTGKACTGAAGGTTGCCACAGTGGGTGGTGCAGTCTGGGAGGGTCACTAAGCCCGGGTGAATACTGAAAGTGAAGCCATGAATGAGAAACTCAACAAAATTTTGATTGGGATGGTCTTTTAAAGGTATCATATCATGCTTTTAAATCCTTCTTTTTCACGTCTAAATCTTTCACTTATGGTCTATTTAAAATAAAACTGCAATGTTTTGGTCTTAATTCCTTGTTTTTGTTGCTCCACAGACTCCTTGCTTTCCTTGCTTTACGCCTGTTCTGAGTTGCGCCTCAGAGCAAGCTGTTTGGTGCGGTCTCTTTAAATGCAAATGAGATATTTCACACCCCACGCCCTCAGGTCGCTGAGCGTTCGACTCCTCCCCGTTCGGCCATGTTTGTAGTTTCATAGCAAAAACAGTTATCTACCGACTAAAAACTGTTTTTAAGATAAAATAAGATAAGATAAAACTTTATTGATCCCACAGTCTGGAAATTTGCACATTACTGCAGCTTAATACAAGAGAGGCTGAGAAGAATAATGAAAGATTAATAAAAGATAACAAACAAAAATCCACAATATACACATGTGATATACAGTAATGTACCAATGCATATATACATAAACACTTATGCTTATTTACATACATATATACACCGTAAAGTACAGTACAAAAATTAATGTATATGAAGGTGCATACTAGTGATGGCAGATGGCAAAAAAGTATAAGGATGTCAACAACGGTAGACTTGTCAATCCAGCCTTACATGTACGAGCCAGAGTCTGACCCAGTGCAAGACACAATGACAAACCTGCAGAACCACGTCTTCAAACGAATGTCACAATGGTGCATTATTTATTTACACACTCTATGTCATTACCTACACTGGGGAGCATCGCTAAACTAAAATACAGGCATTTGAACTACTATTTGACTAATATTATATTATATAATTTACTTTTGTGATCAATAAAGTATTTTTTAATTGAACAACTACAATACACTCACACTCACTGTAGAGATGTGAAATTATTTTAAATAAATTGATTTTTGTGCTTGACTGTTAGTTTGAAATGTACAAAAAGCTAATAAAATGTAATTCTTTTGATTTTTCATTACCAATTAGCCTATTGATTTCCATATGTCAAATCAGAACKTAAATCATAATTAAATGATCAATCACATTCTATTTTGGAACTGTAACTAATATTGTATGTCACAGGTCTGTGGGACAGCAAAGAACATGGGACCGAAACRTCTAAGCCAGATAAATTTCAAACGCCAAAAGGCAGAGCATCATTTCAACTCTAACTCCAGGGCTTTAATGACAGAAGTACTYCCAAACACACCTCATCATCTTTTTCACACAAAGAGTTCAGAGATGGTGTTAGCAAAGCACAAATTCAGCCACTTTCCCTTCTCCAGAAAACACTAATTGGAAAGTGACATGATGATGAACTGACGACAATGAATGTAAGAATTTATGTACTTTATTACTCCTTGATAAACAATAAAAGTGTAAAATTACATTTAAGGTTTTGATAAAAATCATTTTTAGCTAAAATGCAAAATTATATATGTTCAATAGCTTTTTCTGTATGTGGAATGC
>NW_013953341.1:35785-42934 GCF_001266775.1 Austrofundulus limnaeus
CACAGTTTGAAACGCTCCAGCATTTTTAAAAAGAAAAACAACACAAACACGCTGATTACAGTGCGGGGCGAAAGTGAAAGTAAAACATGGTGCTACGGACACGCTGATTACAGTGCGGGGCGAAAGTGAAAGTAAAACATGGTGCTGAGCACCCGTTCGGAAAAGACACTTAAACACAGCTGTTTTTTCTCCCCTCATATTCTGACACATAGGGTAGAAACAGCTAAATTATACAGTTAAAACACATTTACAGTTCATAACTCACCATTGTTCTTGTAACATTCATCCTGTGTTGTCCGCAAGCACTTTCCACCCAGTTGTGGGTCCATTTCCTTGAAATATAAAACCTAACCAGGCACTTTGAAGAAGCTCTGACGCTGGTAGTCTATGTAGATAATAACGTGGGTTTACACACCTCAGAACCAAACATTTTGACTTCTGAACTTGCATATTCGGCAYGACGCTATGAACTAAAAAAAAATCACACAGCGAGGAAAAAAATGGCRGACTATGAAATCCAGTTGGCCGGAAATACATTACCATAAATTGTATTTCCGAAGAAAAAAAGTGTGACGAAATAAACATTGACACGAAATAATCAACAGCAGATTTTGAACAAACTGAAAAATTTGACCTATAAAACATATAAAAATATCTTTGCAGTAACTGGACAGAATAAATTAAAGTTTTCTACACTCATAGACACTATAATTGCACAAAAAAATAGTTTATAAATGCTAAAAAAGTGCATTTAGCATGATATGTCTCCTTTAAGACAGAAATGAGGGCACTCACCTTAATGGGCATGGCTGGGTGGCATGCTAGCCTGGTGGGGTTGTGTGGACAAGAGGATCTGGCATGGGCGCAGTTGCAGAAAGAGCAGGTGTGCAGAAACCTGCAAATAGAGACAGAGCATCCCAGGTAGTTGAAGTTATTGCACACCTTTCTGCCGCCTTGGTAGWGGATGGGTCGGCCACATTTGTTGATGCCTCCAGGAGGCGGGGGAATGGACCTCCTCTGGGCGGGAAGGGGCTTAGTTTTGAGGGGAGGAGGAGGGGCGGTAGGAGACAAATGCTATAAAACAGAAGGACCACGAGCAGAGGAGGGCTGAGAAAAGAGGTGCATGATGGAAGTGCAGGCAGTGGAGGGGTGTGAGGGAGCACCACAGAGACTACACGTGAAAGAAGCATGGACGTAAAAGACACGGCAGTAAAGCTCTGAGTCTAGAGAGCCCCAGAAAGTCCCCTGGTTAAATTGGGCTAAATGACCTGCTGTCTGAGTGGCAAAAAGGACAAGTTACTGGTAAAAAACTGTGCCATATCAAGCAAGATGGAGAGATAGTCATCGAACTCAGAATGGTGGATGGGAAAAACTGAACAAATTGAGTCCCTAAAGAGGGAGAARACTAGGGCAAACTCAGCTGGGGTGAGTTCCTTAAAACAGGAAACTGAGGGGTGGCCCAATTGCATAGGCCCCAGGGTGGTTTGCAGCTCATGGGGCAGGCCTGAGTGGCTGAGGGAGGGGTGTGTGAAGATGAGGTGAGAGACTGAGGGAAGGGAGGGGAAAGGGTTGGGGAAGGATAGGGGAAGGGAAGAAGCGGCAGGACGTGGTAAAGGGGACCCTGGGATGGCTGGTTGTTGATCTAGAGCTGCAGGTGGCAAAAGAGAGAATGAAGGAAGTGGTTGAGGCGCTTGAATGAGCTCGCTAGGAGGAATGGGAGTGGGAGCTGAAATAGATTGAGGAGGAGGAGGGAAGGAGGAGGAAGTGGTTGAGGCGCTTGAATGAGCTCGCTAGGAGGAATGGGAGTGGGAGCTGAAATAGATTGAGGAGGAGGAGGGAAGGAGGAATGAAGGAAGGGATGAAAGTATGAGGAAAAGGTGAAAGGATGGGGAAGGGATGGGGGAGGATGAAGGGAAGCATGTGCGGAGGGAATGAGWGATGCCCAACTGGGCTGGGGTAGAAAAGCTGAATTAACATGAGGGGGATGAGATGTAGACAATACGTACAAAAAAGGTACAGATACTGGGAGAGATATGACCTGGCTCCCACCCAACTGGAGCTGGAGCTGTAACGTCACCGCTGCAGGTTGTGGTGGAAATTGACCAGTGTGCAGGATCTGCCTGGATCGATGGAGCCGGGCGCTCAGGATRATTAGATCACCGAGATGCAGTGGAAGGCTGAGGTTGACCTGAGGAAAGCAGCCGGAAGAGGGTGGACTTGGAACGGTTAAAAGGGATTCCTCTATCGTGCAGAGTACAGCGGAGCCACGTCACRGTCCATCCTGTGAGCGCAGCAAAGGATGAGCGTTGTGCCCGTGTAGAAGCAGTGGAACGGGGAGACGAGAAACCGGCAGAGGGTTGGGGAGAAGCAGGATGAAGAAGCTGATCCGAGCAACAGCGTAGCCCATGGCCGCGGGACTCGGACCAGTGGGGAACTGAGGACGGAGGTGCTGGAGTTGGGGCATGCGAGTTTGGGGACAGGTACAGGACTGGGTGAGGGACCTACTTGACGACAGGAGGTGGGGATGCCTCGTGGGGTGGTTGGAAGCTGAATAGATGATCGTCTGAATCAGAGGAATTGAGCCCCAGGGAGAGGATGTCCATGTGAGTTAAACACCGTTTTTTTGGCTGATAGCTTTCAAAAACATGTCAAAATGGCAAGCCAAGGGCAAAACGCCAGGTGAGTTGAGTTTACATAGACACTGGGTGATTACACCGGTGGAAGAGGCGTGGTCCTGCTCCCGAACTTAAGTTTACATTTTAACTTTTTTTAATGGGTGGGGTGCACCCTTAACAGGTTCAAGTCTATCACAGGGCTTATGAAAAATAACTTCAGTTAAATAATAAAAGTCTGTGTAGATAACATTCTTCATGAACTGATAGGCAATAAACATCCAGTAAGACATACTTATTGAGTATTACATATTTTCTCACATAAATTACATTTAATTTTGTTTGTTTGGAGACTTGATACTGACCATACATAATGTACGTTTGACAGTTTTCTCATTCTTTGTCTGTTTGTATCTTCCCAGGGTGTACATACTGCTTTACATCATGTGGGATAGCATTATCTGTAAAAGCTTTAACTCTGAGTCGTCGTTAGTGCTTCAGCAGTTTATAAAATGCAGATTTATTGATGTATTTTTTTTGTATTTGACGAGCATTTAAAATAATTGGTACACTTTAAATTACACTGACATGAAGAATTTTGTGGACTCAGTTGAGGATACTTGCTTACAGGCAATATAAGTATTAATCATTAGCATTAGCGACATGTCAGAAAAATGGAATCAGGAAAAATAACCAGATAAAGGCACATAATGCAACGAGGTCTGCATGCTTCACACAGGAYATTGTGATGGTGAATGTGGGTTCTTGCTGAGTGTTTCCAATTATCAGTTTTTATTGCTTGACATCATTACAACAAAACACAATTATGCTAATTGTTATTCTTAATTTGCCTTCTGTTGTGCAATTCCAGCTGATAGAATGGAAGCTTTAGATTTGTCTTTTCAATTAAAATCTCAAATATGTATTTTTAATGTCTCACCTGAAAAGATAATTGCAAATGAGTTAAAAGAATTTGTCAAAATTAACAGGCCCCATCACCTGTCCAATGATATTATAGGGTATACAGTATGTACATCCTGGCAGTGAGTCTTCTTTCACTTTGTCATATTTATAAAAATATTTTTTTGTATTTTCGTCTAAAATTTTTGTTATTTAAATACAAAAATTCATGACATTTTGGAGGATGCAGCTCAAATATGGATGTGGCTTGCTGCTAAACATTAAAATACGACCAATAAACAAAAATGTTTCTTTTGTTAAGTAGCTGCTGAATGAAGCAGGAAAAGAACAACCATTTGTAGAGAGTAGTGCAGAACTTCCTCACTTTCTGAATTCAAGCTATGATAAAAAAAAAAAAGCTTCCAAACTATTTAGTTTGTTTTGCTGTTTTTCTGTCTGTGAAATTAGTGTGTGATGATAGTGTCATCCAATTACCCGAGAACTTTACAATCAGGGAACCCAATGTATTTTTTAATGAACTGAGCTTATAATAAATAATTTTTGGCTGTTCGGAGCTGACCAATGAATGCAGGCTTAAAATTTAAATTAATTTACAGCGACTTCAAAAGAAGCTGTGGAAAAGCCCCATAGTGTTGTGGCTTGGTATGCCTCTTTGGCTCTTTAACCCTCTGCGGGGCAATATCTGAGCAGTTTGTCTTTGCCAAAACCTGGTCATGGCTTTGAATGGGGTTGGCCCTTTTGGGGGCAGATAATCGCCCCCTCTAGTATCATGCCATATGCAGATGGAGCCCTTTGTCGGATAAAAATGATCCCTCTGCTCCTTACTGATGCACTCTCCAGCTTGTTTTTCTGCCGGTGGCAAAGACAGACAGTAAAACAGAAACAGTCAGACTTCAGTCTCCTCCGAAGTGTGCAAATGCTGAAATGACACCTTACACTAGAGTAATGGGAGAGTGTGTCTGGACCCTGCAACAACTCCACAGTGTTTCTGCTGGGCACTTCCAATTCTTTGTATTTGCTGCAGGTTGTCATGTTCAGAGACAGTGAAATAAATTACAAAACCCAATACAAGAGGTGAGGTTTAGGCAATGAATTGTCATGTGCTGTTTTTGTTCTGCTAATGAAAAACAAATAATATTTTTAAGGTCTTGCAATCCTTTAAGGAATGCATACTGTCTGCTTCCTTTCATGCCAGAGTTTAAAACTAAGATGTATGATGCTGAGAAACAACTGATAGCCATTTCAGTCATGCACCATTGTATAAAAGGGTGGATGAGAAAAAGGAAGTAGAATTTTGAATGATACTCCCTTTTGCTGAGGCTGTAACCCTCAAATGCAACAACTAAAAGAAGAAAATTCTAGAACAAATTGTGAACATGAGTGTTGAAGAGGTAAATAGTTTGTGTTCTAAAATCTCTTTAAAGTGTTCTTGTCATGATTCATGTTCTGCTCCACCTGCCACAGCCTTCCTGTCACGTCATTCACTAATTAGGATCATAATCAAGCATCTTGTCACTCACCTGTTCTCCCCAGTATTTAAGTTCTCCACCACCACTGCTCCAGCGCCTGATTATTGAACGGTTCGCCAAGTAAATGTTTAGCATTCTCCTGTCACGTCTGGTCTGCCTGGTCACGACTCTCCTTCTGGTTTTTGGTCCTACATCTCCTGCCTTACCCCTGAACAGTACTTTGTTGGTTTCTGATCTCCTGGTTTTGACCCCCTCCTCCAACAGATTTTCACCCTCTGCTCTTGCCCTTGTCGGACTCGTCCAGCCATCTGCCTCCCGGTTCCAGACCTCAGCCTCCGTTCCTCGACCAAGTGATACGTCTGCTCCTTCCAAACAAAGTCTGCCTTTCGGATCCATGTGTATGACCCTTGCCTGTGCTAAGGATTTCCCCGAGGTAAATAAACACCTCCATTGTCCGCAACACGGAAGTCGTTGCAAAGTCCTCAGACATCTTCCCCACCTTTCTACGTCACTCAAGGGATGTCCCCGGAATCCCCACTCTTTGAAAAAGTTACTTTGTTTCACACTTAGTCAAGTTCTCTGTCCATCCAAGTCACTAACCTGGTTCTCTGTTGTTTACAGCTCCTGATCCCTGTGACGCTAGGATCCAGAACCAGCTGCCTGTTTTTAAATAAAAACCTTAAAACTGCTCTGGTGTGTGGAAATTTAGTGAAACTCATTTACCCAGTCTCAACAGTTCTTATTGGTTGTGCTTAGCTCATAATTATCAAAAAGTCTTAGCGGTCTACATCCAGACCAGTAAAACTTAATCCAGACTTTAACAAGAGCCCTATGTCATGAAGAGAAAAAGACTGCAGTGAACAAGTGTTCGAGAAGTGATCTACAGCAGACTACTCAGATGGACCAAGTTTTTGAATGAAGTAGGGCGTGGCTCTCGGAATAATCAAGTTAGGTTCTGGACGAATTCTCCTCACAACCAGTTTAAACAGACTTTCATCAGCTGCTTAGGTTGGACTTTTTGGTGTATGTGGGAGCCCGGACCCTTAAAGACGGATAGCTTGTATTGAGGTGCTTCTGATTTAGTGGAGAAGTGTCTTACATGGTTCGTTATTTTGTGATAACAACATAATTCTCATTATCTTGATAAAACCTTGGGAAGAATTATAAGGGAAAAAYGTCTGCTCTCGGCTTTCCTACTTGGGTCATCCGGCAGCTCAAAAATGTTTTTATTTTTTTATTTCTGATGGGCCAAATGTGTTGTCACGCACACAGAACATTCTCTCTGTCTGTCATCTGTCATTGTACCTACGTCTCCTTCTCGCCACAATGACTAAAGCAAGTTTGCACCTGCCGTGCACACAAATATAGACACAAAAATGACAACCTCAATTCGTTTCAGGTTTGATAACTATTTGCGGATTCTAAATCATCACATTTGCATATCCTCCTCCCAGTATTTCACATGTTCTGATAAACATCTAATAGTCTGCACATTCATGAAACAAACACGCTAACGGATTTTACCTGCTACTTTGCTTATTTGACAGACACGGTCCTTGATGTACACGGTTAGCAGATCAGGTTTGCACAAGCTATCAAGCTGCATGTGTTTTTATACATGAAAACCTTTAACAAATCAGACCCTAAATGTCAGTGGGGTTTAGATTAGGGATGAGCGAGTACAGCACTATCTGTATCTGTTCAACCACCTAAATTATCTGTATCTGTATCTGTACTTGAGTGGGCGGGGCCTAAACCAGATGTGGGTGTGGCTTAACCAGAAGTTGATGGGGCTTAAATTTGTTCATTGTTTTAAGTCTGAAAATGATAAGGATTGATCAGAAGTTTCTATATGTATTGTTTGTTTGAATGTTATCTATGGAACAGTTTCAAAAATGAGATTCAAATCAATGTTTTTAATCACAAAAGTTAAAAAATAATTCATGTTTGAGTATAAAAAAAGCTTGTTCTGTAAATAGTTTAAGTGCCTGAATGAATACAACTCATGCAGCAGGAAGTTATGAACTACTGAAGCATGCATGAACAAGAATTGCCATACTCAATACAACTTCCTTTTTATTTTATGATCAAACTGATTTTTTTTGTCTTTCAGTTATTTATTTAGTTTTACTACCTAATGTTCTTGG
>NW_013953341.1:42975-46192 GCF_001266775.1 Austrofundulus limnaeus
AAATAAACCCGACCGGACTTGAGGAATGAGGAAGTGACCAATGCGACACGAGCCGTTTTCAGCTCTGTCTTGTCAAATGAACCGCAATTGTTACAAAACAAGTTCACCAAGTGACTTTAAGTATCGTACAAAACTGAGAGGCTGGACAGCTCCATGAGCAGAGACATAAGCTGTCTGCACGCGCGCGCGCGCGCGCGCGCGCGCGCGCGTGTGTGTGTGTGTGTGTGTGTATGTGTGTCAGCTTCACTCAGCTGCTCAGGCTCGCTCCAGCTGCAGAGTCTGTGAGGGGAGGGGCGGGCTCTCTGTGTGTGACTGGCCAATCACAGGTCGTGAAGACAGTCATTTACCCAATGAGGATCTTCCTTCACAACGAGCACGGATATTGACAAACATTATTCGTTTCCTGCTCGTACTCGTCAAAAATACATTATCCGTAACGAATACTCGTCTGAAACGAGTATCAGGCTCAACCCTAGTTTAGATGTACACCTAATGGTTACCTTCAGAAAATGGTTAAAGAGAAAATATGCTAAACATATGTTACAGACAAAATATGTTGTGCAATGCGTAGAGCTCAGGTTATGTGTTGTGATGAAGTCTCAGCTATAACCAAATTTAGCTCAATATCTCTAAATCTAGCTGTGTTAAAGTCATGCTTGTTTGCTTACCTGTGGCGACCATCTTGTCTGGGGTTGGCTCTAAAAGGTAATGAGTAGATGCACAGTTATTGATTTCGTCCTAAGTATTTTAATAATGTAGCATTTTCCTGCAWATAATTAATAATTTCTGATTAGATGTAACTGGTTCTTATTTCTGCTTAAAGGAAGAAATCAAACCCCACTAACTTCAGACTTTCTTTCAAGGATTTTGCATGGAACTTTCCTTTGTGTCTCGAATTAGCATATCTTACACAAACTCAACAGACTTTGCGACGCCTCAGCAGACAAACTGAAAGAATTTACATTCTGACAAGTTCTGTGCTTCCAACCCCCCATCAGGACTGCCTGCCTGTTCTTCTTCAAAGAGGGGGAAGGGCCATAAACGCATTTAACCAGACTCTTCAATGGCTTGAAACAAAGGAACTCACATTCTTCATTAAATAAAAAAAGAAGGAACCAGATTTAATGTTTTTAAACAATTGTCTGTTTTTATTTCAAAGAAATGTGAATTTACCTTTTCTTTTACAGAAAGAACAAAAACCCATTGAAGCTAACTGTGTTTTTTTGATGATGTTTCTTTTATTTCATGATTTTAAACTGTGTTTTATTCACGATTTAACCCTTAGAAACCTTAGGCCTTGAATTTTTAACTAAATGTGACAGTCATATTTTACTGAGGTAAACATATGTCTCACCCTTTAATTAGATGCAAGATAACTAAACTAAAACACTCCCTTTTTCTTTGTCCTGAAGTAAAGTTTTCCCTCCAAAACATTTAATTTGTTAAATACTTTCCCTGTATAAGGTGTAATATTTTCATTGGCCAATTTAAAACCTTGACTCCGCCCATAACAGAGGTTTTAAAAGCTAGTGCAGCTTCCAAGATAGTCAGACAGTAGAAAGTCAGGCAGTTGGTTTTTCCTTTGAGTCCAGTGAATGCTTTCAGGAGTTCGGCAGAGCCCCCCCCCCCCCCCCCCAATGGGCTGGGCAGGATGGGGTCATTCCACATCTTCCGATGAGTTATCGAATAGCTATCGTTTCATATCGGCTCAATATCTGAGTTTGATTTTATAGGAGTCAAATAAGCTAATGGTAATTCATGTGTCGTTTTAGTTCATTTTTCTCTTCAAAGTGGAAATCAAATTAAGAAAGTCTTGTAGCCGTCTGAAGGACCGGACCGGACCCCGCTGTCACCAGCTCATTGCCCAACTTTCTGACTGAAGGACCAGGAGCTGAACAGACACYCTGAGTGTCCGACCGGCCACCACACTGAAGCAGTTTTGGGGAACATCACCTAAAGATTCTTCGGTTAGCCGACGCCCCTCCTGGTACCGCCATYAGCAGAACAAAAGGGTAAAAGTGAACATTTGTCCTGGTGACACACACAGGTGCTCAGACGTAAATTAGATTTTTATCTTTGTATGAGATTTGGTAAACTAAACGCTTTTCTCAACTAGGATTCCTTAGTTAAAACCACAGCTAAAAGCAACTTACCTCACCTCACTCTAAAAGCAAAACTCACTTCTCAGTGTTTACTTTATGTTTATCTGTTTTGTTTGTTTATTTGTCTGTTCGTTTCTTTATTCACTCGTGATWRCAAACTCTTTCAGTTTTTACCTGGTTCAACATGTCATCATTCATCCTCACTTGCCATAGTTGTAAATACATTTAATCTGTAAATAAATGGCTCATGGAGAATGTGCCAACATAAGCTAATCTCATTTTTGTGTCTTGATAAGAGATATTATTGGTTCTGATAAGACAAGAACTCATAAAATAATTTTGGGTAAATTTATTATGAGACTGATTACAATAAAGTTACAGTTTTTTGTTTCTTTCCCGGGTCAATACTTAATCGAATTAAAGAACGTGGTGCCTCGAGGAAAAATATATTTGAAAGTAATATATTTAAATATATTCATGAATTATCCATTTTTAGAATATACCCAAAACTCCTACAAAAACATTATAATTTAATGACGTGTATGAAAGAAAATTCAACAGTTCCTTTGCTGTACTGTCTGATGCTGTCATCAACAAAGAAATAACTTCATATTTTTATGCTCTTCCAGTCTTCACTAAAGCTCCAAACTTCAACCACATTTAGAAATGAGGTTTTACTGTTGGTGGTGTGTGTTCACCCTGTGTGAGAAATAGTACATATATGGCTTCTAACAACAGAGAACACATTTGCTCAGCTCTATTGTCTCAGAACACTGTCAAGTTCTCAGTTGTCGGTCTAAACTATCAGTGAGTGGTGAGGATACACGCTTTTCTGTAAAGCAACAGAGCTGAGCTTCTGATGAGAAGCTGTGACACCAACAGAGGAGACTGAACTATACWGTAGATAATAGGGGTGCAACAAAAAATCGTTTTACATCAGAATCGTGATTCTCATATAACAAAGATTCAGAATCAATTTAAAATGTCCCAAAATTGATTTTTATAAATAAAAAAATAAAGCAAATCCAATGGCTGTCAGCCTCCATTTTGTAACTACATGGGATGTGCTGACGTCATCACGAAGCTGTTTCCGGAACATATGAATGTGCAGAAAG
>NW_013953341.1:47428-49751 GCF_001266775.1 Austrofundulus limnaeus
CTGTATGAATGTGCAGAAAGCAACAAAAACAAAGAGGAAACTACCAAAGTGGAGGAAAGAGAGATTTAACCAGCCCTGTCTTCATTGAATGAGAATATTTGGGCTCATTTTGTTTTTTTACTGAATCAGTCAGAGTTTGACATGAGCAAGGTGTGCGAGGTTTGCAAAATGATGATGAAGCACTTTGGGAACACAACAAATGGGCTCACATTGTCAGCTTTGAATGAAAAACCGATTTTGAATTGAATCGTGGCCCCAAAAATCAGAATCAAATCATATCGTGAGAGAGTAAAAGATTCCTACCCCTAATAAATAAGGATCAGAACATGTGAATGTGTTTACAAAAATAATCCTGCTGTTAGTTTATGAACCACCTTGAACTGAGCATGAAAACAGAATTTAGGTGAATACTTGTTTTTCATCTCATTGTTGACTGATGCAGATTATTGACTTGAGCAGTTTATATGAGCTCAGCAAATGTTTATATACAGTAAATTTATTTTATATTAACTGCGATACTGAAAAATGCAGTGGTAGTAAAAATACAATTGTGTTCATTTTCTTATTTGAACAGTTGATATGGTCAACSTGTACGTCTCATGAGTTGTTTTTTCTTTATTATCACAGAAAGCAGGTCAGTGGGTGCATCAGTGTTGTCAGATTTTGGTTGTCCACCATCAGCAATAAATTGCTCTTTTCTGGTCTTTCCTCTCAAAACCATTTTAAGATCCCTCCACAGAAATTAYCCAAGTCACTTATAAAAAGCAGTGTTGGAAAATCTGAGTCAAACAAGTGAAGTGCTGAGAACAAAGATTCCTGAAGATGTTCTGTTCTTAGCCTTGAGTTAAAACAATCWGAAATGTTTACACCCTGCTTTATCAGTGTTTATAATGCTTATTGGTATCAAATAGTTCTTCTTGCTTCCACTATTGTTTCACCTCAGTCAGGCTGCACTTTCCTTTTGCTGTGGGGCTCTATAATAACATATCCTAGTCCAAGTAACGAAGATGATTCACACTGCAGATCGTTTGCGTGGTCATTCACATTGTAATCTGAATTAAACCCCCAGCAGACTCCAGTGTGAGCAGACAATTGACAGATGAAGAGTTATGTCACACGCAGAAAGCTCAGTTGACAGAAGTAAGCATCTTTTCCAAATTGTCAAAACCTTCTGCCAAACTACAAACATGTGAAATTAACACTTTCACAGAAAATAAGAATTTTTTTTGATTAAATAAAAGTTAAAAGGAGACATACCTTTACTGTAATCTTGGYATACAAATACATAATTTTCAGTGTTAAAACTGGTTGATTTCAATAACAAAAGCAGTTAAAGCAGCAAGTCAAACCAAAACATATACTCAGTTTGCTTGATTATCCGCTCCTGCAAATAATCATTTGGCGAGCAATCACTTTTTTGCACACCTTCTCAACTGCAACATTTAAAAATAAGGCGGGCATCACAGCATGAAGCAGAACTCAGCTTCGCTTGGCTGACTTGGTGCATGCAGTAAATGTGTGACGGAYGTCTGTTTTGTATCAATTTTAAAATACAATGAAGTAATTCAGATTTGCGATCTTCGTTGAAAAATCCGCAATTTTAGCAATAGTRTATCTGAACAGTCTTTGAAATTGAAAACTGTTGCCGTGGGGGCTCTACTTCTGCTGCATCAAATATGGTAGCTGGTACTAAGTAATTACCCACATCCAAAAGTAAAATGGCAATTAATGTTTTATTCATTTGTTACTATGGGTTTTATTTGTCTTCACCAGTAACAAAATATCTCATGAACTACTTAATGAATTTTAGTAAAACTTTCAGAAAGTAATCATTTGATGTTCCTCTACAGCAGAGATTCTTAACCCATGGGCCGCGGCCCACCTTGAGTGCCTCAAAAGAACAAAAGTTTTAAATTTTGGGCCGCAGAGGGCCGTGGGATCGCATTGATTTTGAAAAAGGTGCAATACACTTTCTCACCACTAGTAGTGGTAGTGCGCCACTCAGATGTTTAACAACTTTTTTAATAGGTAGAAGCAGAACCTTAGCAACCTGCCAAGAATGGAAACTTATTTTAAATGAAAAGTAGAAGCAAAAATGAAAGTAACTCATCAAAAAACACCAAGCTTGTCACTAATATGAAGGGCAGCTTCTGTTTTTACCATGCAATAATTTGAAAGTTCAAAACATTATCAAATGCAGTTGCAGATACAACTATATTTTAATTTGCACTTTAAATTAATTTTTGTAGTTTATTTTTAAACATTTTGAATGTATTTTAAAGAAATTTTAAACTTGTAAAAATGCTGTTGTTACTGTTATTGT
>NW_013953341.1:50127-51362 GCF_001266775.1 Austrofundulus limnaeus
TGATTATTTGACAGGAGTTTTACTTTTAAACTGTAAGTGTATGTAATTTAGTCATGTTAGTTATGATGGTTTAGCTATGATGTAAACACAATAAACATTAAACCAAGAATTAGAATAATTATCATTTTGATCCATATGGTAATGTCTGACTGGGCCTCGTGACACTTTATGTTCAACAAATTGGGCCTCGAGGTCAAAAAGGTTAAGAACCCCTGGTCTAAAGATTATTAATTTTTGGACTCAACTTATATCAGAATGATCTGCTCAGCCAAATAAAGCAAGAAAACCTCAAATTGATAATAGCCAGTGTCACATTTATTAATATAAAGTTTTACGTTAGTAGCCGAGAATCATCTTCAGCATATGATATACTCTAAGTGTCATCAGATCTTGCAAGTACTGCAACAGATTACACGTCATTTACAAGATTTGACAAGACCAGCTTTAACTCCATCACATAGTCTTAGTTTAAATCTCTAGCTTGAAAGGCAGCTGGTGATATGCATTTCTTCAAGGAGTTCTAGGCCTTAGATTTTTATCAGCATGATTAAAGAGTTAGAAAACTGAATGTCTTGACAACCTGATATAGATATTTTTATTTACGTCTTAAGACGTTAATTTTTTAACAGTTTCCAATAGCTCCTGTGGCAAAAAAAGTTAGCACAACAGGAAAGTGATTATAAAACCATGAATACATGTCTGCAGCCCTGCCAGTAGCCTCAGGAGGTAGTAATGTCCATGAACCTGTCAGTGAGGGGGGTGTTTGAACTGACAACTCATGATTTCAATATTCTTCCTGGCTTCCCGGTGGGGGGCTAAATGTGTCAGATCTGTCCTGAAGGTGAAAACGGACGACAAGTCAGAGGCTTGTCCTTGTAGCTTGCATTTCCTCGGTAAATTTTAATGAAGGAAGCTTGTCTGGCTGTCCAACACTGGAGGAAGACTTCACTCTCTGAGGGGCAGGAATGTGCCAGTAAAAGTCTAGGTGATGTTTGGATTCTACAGTAAAGGAGAACTCGTGGACACTACAGAACATGAAATAATCATGTCAGTAAGAAAAAATATTTTGCATTTCTAAATGATTTATGACCTAAATTTTATAATCCTACAAAAGTGTAAATTTAACTGTCACAACCACTGAATGTCTGAATTGATGTACAGCGGGTAAAATAAGTATTGAACACGTCACCATTTTTCTCAGTAAATATATTACTAGAGGTGCTAATGACATGAAA
>NW_013953341.1:53635-58225 GCF_001266775.1 Austrofundulus limnaeus
TATATATATATATATGTATTTTTTTACAGAAAGTGGAACAAATCCTGTTTAAATAAAAATCCTGTTTTTCTTTAAGAAATACACAATGTAAAAAACCTTCACTCATGAATGAAAAACAATGTTTGTGTTGTTAGTTTGGTTATTCTGTTTTTGGTTTTCAAACAGGAATGTTAGTCACAGCAGAATGTCTGTGTTGTTTCCTCATGTGGTGCTTCATTTCTCTGCTGCCTGAAAAATGACATCTGAACCCACTTTGTGGCTCCTGCAGAGTGCACGCTGCATGGGGCATGATGTTCAAAACTTGAGATAATCCATCGGTTTTGATGGTTAACTCATGGGCTTTTAAAAGCATTTTCTCATTAACAGATCTCAATGGAGATAAAAAAAAACACACAGAGGAGTGTGAAACAGCCTTAAAGAAACAGCAAACAACCAGATCCTGTCATCACGGGGGGATATATCAACTGGTTGATAAAGTAGCTGCCTCTCAGATTACAGCATCACAGAATCTATTCACACCTGAACTGAATGCCAATAAACATTGTCATTTTGAGTCATGTCTGTGTTGACTAAAGTGTGGGAGCCATCTTATACTGACCTTACTCCAAGTGTTAATCAACATTTGAGACACACTGTCATCCTGACAATTTTTTAAATATTTTTTTTTTATTTTATTAAGCCCCACGCCCCCTCCGACGGGGGCAATTTTTTTTTGCTTTCTTTATTAACCAACGTTCTTATAGGTAAACATAGATGTGTGTGGTATCTATAGAAACATCAGAATCTTGGCTAAAAACTCATAGAAACCATTTCTACAGTCACCAGACACAGATAAAACAACAAGCAGTTGAATCTATATGTAAACAAGCTGCACAAAATGGCGTCTCGGCAAAACCCGGTCTCAGCTKTTCACCAGTGACTTCTTCACACACAAACAACATGTCTGCTGAAAGCAGAGACCTCACGGATTCTAAAAATATAAGTTTCATCACAATCCAACCAGAATTCACTCAACTAGCAGCAAAAAAAGGAGAAGACCTAGCTTTCTGATAAAAACACTAAAAAAAACCCCACTAAAAATCACATTTTACACGTAAAGCGCAGCGTCACTCACCAGACTTCCGGTTGTGTCTACGTGCTGTTTAAAAAATTAAATAAAATGCAAAATGTGTCGTTTTTGCTAGTTAGCTTACTTATTTATCAAGTTTATTACGTTTTGTACCTAAAAACTTTTTTAAAAAATCTACTTTTGTAGATGGTGCCAAAATGTACCAGTTTGTGCCAAAGGAAAAAAAAAAACGCCTAAATATTTTTTTTAGTAAAACCTCTGTAACTTTGTTGTATTTTACTTCAGCAGCATGATGTTTTGCACAGGTAATGTCCATAAGTGGAGTCATGGTTTCCAAGAAATGTTAGCCTTACTCTTTATACTTTTGAAAAGGTTATATACTGTATAATGCAGAAAAAACTCAGGCGAAGGGAAAAAAAAAGGCTGTTTTTTTCTATGTTCCATCCTCAGTATCTCTGAAAYAAAAGCATGATGTGATACTTACACTCCTGATGAAATCTCCCAAGTGTTAGCTTTATTTTGATATCAGGGGTATTTATATTGTGTTTTAGGTGCTGAGATACACCCACTTACATTTGGGCATGCTTTTTTGAGTACAAACTTAAAAAAACCCCTTGCGGGCTTAAGAGTTTAAAAAACAACAACAACAAAAAGTCCAATTAAAAAACAAAGTAAATCAATTGTTAAATGAAAAGAGTACAGAAAGAAGAAAATAAGAAAATTATAACATCTGCCGCTTTCAATTAGCAAACAACCTGCTATACCTATATCATTGTATTTAAAATAACTTTTGTAGGGTTAGAAAAACCACCCTCTCTGAACAGAAGACAATAGAACTGCAGAGTTGACGTTGGACTTAAAGGGGACCCAATATGCAAAATTCATTTTTTTCAGGTTTTTTTTTACTTACATTTGGGTCTGTACTGCTTCTAAAAACAGTCCAAGCACCAAAAACATGCCCTCAGATGTATTTTTACTTTAAGTCACTAGAAGTATTTTTCTGTGTCTTGAAATGACCTATTTTCAAACACTGCTACTTGTGATGTCACAAGTCGCACTCCAGCCCTCCCCAACCTGTATGTAATTTGTGACCAATGTATGATTTGATAGATGGATGACTGTAGGTGAATCTTATGCATCACAAAGGTCCAACCCAGATTTCAGTCTAACAATAAATGGAATTTAGATGCGTTGATTGGCACTGATGCTCTCAACATTTGAACTGGACTCTTATAGCCTAAGGAGGAAAAACTGACAGCTGTCCACAGCTCATAGCTGGAAAATAAATTGAACAAAGCAGCAGTCACTGTATTTTCTGTTTTTGTATTTTTCGTCTTTGATCTTGAGAGGGATAAATTAGTTGTCCAAAGGTTTTCCTTTAATTCTTTCAAGATGAAAGATTTTGTTTTCAACAACTGAAAATCACGCAGTAAAAACTTGCATCCACATCTTGTTTGTCAAAGGCTTAAGTTGTGTACCAATTGATTTAGTGTGTTTACGAACTGCAGGAGTGGGTATCGTTGGGTCTCTGCATTATATACAACCCTTAAGACCCTCTTATCCAGCCCACTACACATTTTCAATTAAAAAAATACTTTTTTTTWAATTATAACTCATAAGGAAAAATGTTGACAAACAATGACATTGTGAAATTGACATTAATTCATATATTTGAGCCAGGATCAGGGTCAGTAAGCAAAGCATATGCAGTCAAATGTCAGACAAAACGAGGGTAACTGACAGATGTCAATCAAAAGTGTCAAGATTGCAAAAATAGTGGCTGAATGATGCTTTTTTCGGGAAATAAAGATGAAAAAGTGAAGAGAAATGATAACCTGTGTGTTTAGTTTGTGGCAAGGTGCTGAGTGTAAGGGTCTGTACATTTTAGCTTTTATTATCTTCCATGGTTCTTTATTATATTGATTATTTCTTTGTTTTGGATCCTTTTTTTCTTGTGCTCCGTCTCCCTCTTGTGTTCTTAGTCATCATTCATCTTTTCCTCATTCAGCTCCACTCTCCAGTCAGTCACTCACCTGTCCATAGTTTATAAATGTTTTGAAATTTGATTTTTTTTTGTCCGCCTGCTCCTTGGTTCATTTCCCATAGATCCTTGACAGAATGAACCAGCCTACACAGAACCCACCAGGCTAAAATTTGTTTTTAGCCTTACACCGGAGTGGATATCTTCCCATCTCCTCTCCTGGTCGAAGAGGAGGGTGAAGTTCCAAGGAAATCGCCTGGCCTTCAGATTTGCACCTCCATCTTCACCATCTTGTTCCCCTCATTGCCATTCAGCAGTTTCTTCTGGGCTTGTCATGGTTTCTCCAGAGCCGAGAGGGTCTCGGTTGTCTCTCACTCCTGTGSCACCACAGAGAGGGTCAACTCCTCCTCTGCCCCCGGTGCTCCTGAGAGGGATATGGCCTCATTTCTGGTCTGCGTCAAGCCCCTCCTAAGCCTTTATCTCCTTCTTGGACCCCAACCATGGCGGCATCCCCCTGTGGTCTCCCCATGTGCTGCAGCTCTCACTGGGGCCTCATTGCTCGCTGCAGTCCCCAATCAAGAGGTCTCATCTTCACCTAGTCTATCACCATCCTCTGTGTCTGGTTCCATGCCATCATCTTCATCATGTGGTTCCGTGCTGTCACCCTCTGCGTCTAGTTCCATGTCTGTTCTGAACCATCTACACCTGTTCCAGTCCCCAAGTCATCAGTTCCTGTCCCCAAGTCTTCTGGTTCAAGGTCTGCTCCCAAGACTTCTGTTCCGGTCCCTATGTCTTCTGAGTCTTCGCCTGTTCCTGAGTCTATGCCAGCCTCTGAGTCCCCTGAGTCTATGCCGGCCTGGTGGGCCCCGGGCCACCCTCCAGAGCTCCTGCTGTGCCACCTTCCAGAAGTATTGCCCTATGCCGACCGCGCCCCAGGCCATCTGCCAGAACTCTTKCCCGGCTCTAAATACGCCATCCTCAGAGACTTTTTGTGTTTATTTTCTCCCAGGTTTCTCATGTCAGTTTTTAGTTCATGAATTCTTGTTTCTTGCCCACCATCCTTTGAGTTTTCTCCCTCCTGAGTCAGGATATTTTTAGTTGGATTGTCAAGGGCCGTTCGGGTCTGTAAGGGTATGTACATTTTAGAATTTATTATCTTCCTTGGTTCGATATACTGATTATCTCTGTGTTTTGGTTCCATTGTATTTTTGTGCTCTGTCTCTGTCTTTTGTTCTTAGTCATCACTCATCTTTTCCTCAGTAAACTCCACTCTCCAGTCAGTGGAGCTTTTTTTTATACTTTGCTTTTTGTTATGATGCGTAGCCATAGCAATAAGGTGGTTTACAACAGGGAGCAGCTGATTAATATTGCAAAATCTGAAATAATACATCAACTGAAGCCGCAAATCCCAGAGGARTTGAAAAGGAGGCATTGTGGATGCAGAGCTGGAGCAAAGAGGTGAGAGAGTATGAGGAAGTTCAAGCCATCACTTCCATCAATCCTAAAGGGCAACGTGAGATCATTAGCTAACAAACTGGAT
>NW_013953341.1:65315-67249 GCF_001266775.1 Austrofundulus limnaeus
CAATAAAACATTGTAATAACATTCTTTTGTGTTTTCGTTGTTATACGTTGATAACATTATGAATAAAAGAATACTATTCTGTTTATTATCTGATTAATAAGAAGAAAATGTCTCTTTACTGTTTAAGAAAACCTGTTATGACTTTAACTTGAACCGAGTTCTGTCTCTCTGAAGGAGGTCTTCTGAGACCAAGGTCAAAGACAGGTGGAACTATTTATTCCACCTCGAGGTGACCACTACACATGAAAGACTAGATAATATAGGTCATTAATTTGTTTATACTTTATTATTACTAACAGCACAGACTGACTGAAGGTGCACCTTTACCATGTGTTCATCTCTGATTTCAAACACCTAAAATTAAAAAATAAACTAAACCAAATCTTTCATCAAAGTGACAATCACTTCAGCACCATAAACAGTCAATTTATTTAATTTTCATTAGACCTGTTGTGCTACAAATACACTTTCATGGGTTGTATTTACTGCTGGTACTATCAAAAAAGGCCCCTTAATCATTTACAATACTAATCCTTGAGGGACCTATGAATATAAATGTACTATTTATGGTTGTCTGTGCTGTTCAATGTTTTTGCTGATGGCAGAAGAATGGAAATATTGATTGTTTGAACAGCTCTCAGCTGGTGGAGCTTCTGCAGGAAGAAAGGTACTTGTACCATTGAGAGGTTTGAGGAGTGGAAACATGCTGTGGCAGTTTAAGTTGGAGATGACAGAGAGCTGCTTATCCTCACAGTGTTCAACTGAAAGGTCAGGATACTGGACTGAGATCTATGAAGCCAAACAAGAAAAAAAATGGTGAACGACATGGAGACTGATGAGTCATCATCACAGCAGGACTGAACACCACAGGGAGGATGCAAGGTACAATTTAATAAAGTACTCAAAAAATAAACAGTTGTAAACAAAATTTTGTCATGTCTGAGTCTATAAAAGGAAACATAAAATCACTATCTGGTATGTTACAACCAATGACTAGATGTACGATGTTTTTCTAATAAAATGTCACTAATATTTTCATTAAGTAAAATTTAATTTGATCAAAATGTATATAAATATTTACATGGTACATAGGAATTTAAGATATTATTTGTAAATTATAAACTCAAGAAGAAAAGGACTGTTTCTCCTGGTGGTGGTGAAGTAAAGCAGAGGGTATTAAACTGCATTTCTCAGCTGAATCTGAATTAGAGTCCAATGATGGGACCATCATAAAGGTATTTATAGACAGAGTTGCACATAAGTGGTGCACAGGTACGAATGCGTGGTCAAAAAAAAAAGCGCACCAGATGAAATGTCACGAAGCTCATTTGCGTACCTGAGATTGAACCTGATTGTCTGTCAAAACAACAGTTAGCAGGGCTCTAGAGTGCGACCAGTTTGGTCGCAAATGCGACCTGATTTCTTTAAAAAATAAATAAATAAAAAATCCAGCCACACTGGTCCGTTGTTTGGTGCTCACCAAGCCTCTTAGGACAGCTTGGGACCCTGATATAAAGATAAAACTGAGACACTGCCTTCAACAAATCAGACGAAGTCTAGAGCCGTTTTGTCCAATCACAGCAGAGCAGGGCGGAACTTTTAGTGAGAGCAAGTTTGGTTGAAGCAGCGGCTCAACTCCAGCAGATAAGCACCCACGGAGATTTTCGAGGCTGCAGCTGAATGCAGTCAGTCCTGACTCCTCCTGCACTTTGCTCCTGAACTACCAGAGACTTTGGTCTGTAAAACCTAACTTTATATTAAATATATGTTCAGAATGTTGTTACGAAACGGATCTGTCCAACTCTGTGTGAGTGACAACTCTCCTCCTGTTGAGAGACTGCTATGACRGGGGCACATCGCGTGTGCGCGCAGGCTGAGTCTTTCTGTGAGATTCACTGTTTACAGAACATTTGTTTGCCCCATATTAAAGCAAA
>NW_013953341.1:68145-75803 GCF_001266775.1 Austrofundulus limnaeus
CACTTAGGTAGTTTACAAAATGTATGCAGAGTAAAAGAATAAAATAWAAACTTGTTGGACTGATTTAACATGATGTCCTGAGACRYTGCAGCTGATAGGAGTCATAAAACAGAACAAGGGGACGTTAGATGACCTGACGCCCCTCTAGATAAATGTGTTAAATGAGTGAAGGAAAGGATGAGTACAGAGTAACAACCCTAGGTTCTCCCCTGAGAACCAGACCAAAAAGTTTATGTGCAACCCTGTTTATAGAGCTGCTGTGATTAGTTCCAGGAACATGAGAAAAAAATATGATTAGACAGATGGTTTGAGAGGTGGCTAAAATCTGACTGTTCAACATGTGGCTTATGCTGGATTTTTTTTACAGCAAATAATAATAATAATAATCCAAACATTTTCTTTAATTCTCTCTGCTAATTAACTTGAGTGCATCTTCACTTAGTGTAATTCCAAATGTGGTGCAGTAAGAGAAGTGAAAGTTTGACAGAGCTTCTAGATGAAACACCTTGGRCATATCTGAATGTCAGATGTAACCAGACACACTCCTGACACTGTCCTCAAAAAAATCAATTAACAAGGTCATCTATAATTTAAACACATTGATTTGCAACAGCAACTTTGCTGCTTGTTTAAGGGCTACCTAATATTACAGTGGATGAAAAGTGATCTCTGAGTAGAGGGTCTGTTTTGAAAAAAAAAAAAGTGTAATGGCAGGTAAAACTTAAAGAAACTGTGAGTCAATGGATGAAGGATTAGCAAAAACAAAATAACACGTTCTGTCATGTTGTCTTTTTTAAGCTAAGTCTGGTTCATGTGTCACATTTTTCTTATGAAGATTTTATTTATCCAAATTATTCATTAGATTTGGACTAAGGAGACATCAAATCAGCATTTCAACAGAATGTTGTTTGAGTTGCTGGAATCAAAAAGACCTTTTCAAAGAGTATCATATTTATTTTAAATTCATAAATACGAAACATTTGTTTCATATTTATGTAAAACATACAAACAGTTGTTTTTTGTGTTTTGGTCAAGTTTGATTAATTTATGAAATACCTTCTTGGATTTGATTTATATTATATTCCATGACTGTTTACACAAGTCGACTGAAGAAACACCATAAATTTTTTAATTTTTCATTTGGTTTTTTTATGCTTGACTCAGTTTCATCACTCCATTGATGTTCCACGTCAAAGATGACTGATAGGAGAACTAAACATATTAGACATTTGGTGGATGAAATTACGATGGATTTAATTTCTTATATTTTCAGTTGAGTTTGTTTTTGAATTAACAAACACCTCGCTTACCTTTCTAGTTGCTAAAAGTACAATGAACACATGCTAAACCTAAAATTACAAAAACAGTGTTTAAAATGAGATAAATGGTAACTAGTAAAATAGGGTTTGAGGTCTGAATGACACCCACCCTGAGTTCCTCAAGGCTAGGGGGACCAGATGTGTGAGGATTGTGTCTGTTGTGGTATGTGTGTTTGTGCACTTACCTTCCTTTGTCTTCACTCACCTGTCCTGGATCCTGCTGATGAAGTAAGCTGGTACTTAAGCTTCTGGAAGTGATCCATCCMTCTATGGATTATTCAGTTGCCCATGGTACTGCTTAAGACAGCCAGCAGTAAGTTTTGTGATCTGAGTAAACTCTGTGATTTTGACAACAAAGTCGATCATCGAACTGCAGTCTACTGTGTCCTGGTGGCAAGAGCACATATGGACACCCTTATGTTTGAACATGGTGTTCCTTTGACAGATCTTTTGAAAAGTAATGTGAAATATATTTGGTCCCCTGTCTGTCAGCAGGCTTTTGAAGATGTGAGAACGATGTTGTGTAATTCTCCTGTTTTGATGGCCCCTGACGTGAGTAAGCCATTTAAGCTCCAAGTTGACGCTAGCCATGTTGGTGCAGGGGGAGTCTTTTTGCAAGTGGATGAATTTGCAATTGAAAAACCTGTGAGTTTCTTTTCGAAGAAATTTAATAGGYACCAGCTAAATTATTCAGTTATTGAAAAAGAGACCCTTGCTCTCATTTGGTCTTTAAAACATTTCGAAGTATATGTGGGTCAGGGCCTTTAACTGTTTACACAGATCACAATCCTTTGACTTTTTTGAGCTCATTTCGCTGCCCAAATCAGAGACTTGTAAGATGGTCTCTGTTTCTGCAATCTTTTTCCTTGGAAATTTGCCATGTCAAGGGAAAGGATAATGTTATTGCAGACGCTTTGTCTAGAGCACCAGGTCAGTAGTTTTTTTTTTCAGTTTTCCCTTATTTGTCTCTAACAGAGTCACTTCAAGGTACCAGTTGTGACCTTTTTCAGATGGGATTTGTAGGGGTTTAAACTCGATTGGGAAACTGTAAGTATTTTCATGTTGTTAACATTTGTTGAGTAGGGTTCCAGTGGGGACCCTGTTTTGAAGTGGTGGGGGGGGGGGGTGTTATGGCACAAGGCCTTTCCTCTGGATCTTTCTCTAACACCTGTGTGTTTCAGAGTTCCTGATTGGTGCTGATTGCAACTGGAGGCAGCTGGCCAGTGTCTAGAAGAGCTTGAGATCCAGTTGAAAAGTGGCTGCTGGCTCTCAGGGCGAGGCTTCTCCTTTTGTGCTCTTTTTTTTTTCTCCAGACATGATTTTTGTTAAATAAATTTAATTTTAAGTTTTCCCATGCGTTGCTTCCCTTTATTTGTTATGGCCCCAGAGCCAGGCCATAACACATGGCATCTGAACCTAGAGATACATTGGTATGTTTTCTTGAACTTGGTTGCAAGAAAAAATTGATTGTCCTGTATTGACCATACACAAGGTCCAACAGGAAAACTGTGTCTTTCACCATTTCCTGCCATGTGCTCAACGACAAAGTGAAATTGAAACTAAGCTTATATCGTTTTAGAAATGATAACTAACATGCCCACTATGTGAGAATTTAAACACAAAAAGGAGAATATTTACTACAAACTAAAACTTTTGGAATGGAAACATCATACTGAAATTACGGACCGGGAMAAATCTAAGTTGAAAATCCATCGTATCAATACGATCCTTCACCAATGTTAGCTTCAAATGTTTGTAAACTTGCAGTCATCTAGGACAGTGGTCCCCAAACTTTTTATCTTCTGACCCACAAAATGTCCATGGCAAAACCTTGACCACAAAAATTACTGCTCTGAGTACAAGAACTTTGTTAATAACCCTGAAAACAAAGGCTGCACAAATATACTTATACTTATTTTGTTTTTTGTAATAATTGTAAGGAAAATATTACATCCGCAATTATTTTATTACCCTTTAAATTGATTTCTGGAGATTATCCAAGGWGCTTCATGACCCATAATTGGGTCCCAAGCCCAACTTTGGGAACCAAAGTGCAGTGGTTCCCAAACTTTTCAGCTTTTGACCCACAAAATAACAGTAGCAGAGACCTGAGCCCCCAACTATATTTGGATGATAAACATTTGTATCAGGTCAACTAAACACGGGCATAGTAACAATATGTATTATTCTACATTCATACATTTTAGGCAACTAAGGCAAAAATGTAATTAATTTAGAAAATCTTTTCAGGACCCCACCTTGATGTTTCAGGACCCCACTTTGGGTCCCGACCCCAACTTTGGGAACCACTGATCTAGGACATAAGTTCAAAAAGCTAAAAAATTTAATTAAATAAAGCAACTGGACTTATGCAGATGAAGATGTTTCACTTTCCAACAAAGAGCTTTATAAATTAAAAAATGGAGAATGTGGAGTTCAGAAATTTAAACTGAATGACATTATCAGTATTTTTAATATTTGGATTGATCTTTATATCCTACCTACTTCAGTAACTGAAAAATTCAGGTGAAATGTAACTGTTCAGAATGGGGTTGTATYGAAAAACAACTGTTTCCATAATTGAAAATCACCTGATTTGGGGATTTGATAAGATTGAATTTGTGTCATTCAGACTGTCATGAAAATGAGATAAGTACTATATCGGTTAAAAAATAGGATTTTGGTCATTGTTGCCTGCAGTGTGAATGTAATCGCAGTTAAAATTTCTGTCATGAAAGACAACAAGCATTCTGTATTCATTAAGGAAATACTTGGTCTTTTGTTTTGTTTTGTTTCTTTGAGGTTTTGTTTGATTTCTTTAGCCTTTAGTGATGCATTGTGTTGAAAATGCCTCTGAGAAGTGTTCCTTTGGGTCTGCAGTGATTTCCAGCAGAKAATCCTGTTTAAATGCAGCACTGCCTAAAGGGTGGAGCAACACTAAGATTCACTTTTGTTACTTTGGTTCAAGAATCCTTCTGTTGTACTAAAATGAACTCTCAATAAGCTATTTGACAGTTACAAAAGCATATAAAAATGAAATTAAATAAACATATCACCAACACCCTAATTACAATTTCCACATTAGGTTAATCGAAAACATCACCCAGACATTATTATGTTTCCTTCAGAGAGTAATTGTTGTTGCAAATTATAGCCATGAATTTGGTATAAAATTAACAAACTAATTCAATCAAAAAATTATTTCCTGAACTTAAAGAAACATAAAGATAAATAAAACTCTGGACCTTCTTTCTTGTGGATTTAATTATAAGGCTTATAATTAATAAGTTTCATCATAAAACTTTGAAATATATAATGAACAAAGTATTCCTGGGAGTATTACATGCTTCCCACCAGTTTTCATGCCAGAATTTTAAACTGACCATCATTTGATGAGAAGGAACAAAGTTTTTGCGCTTTTGGTCAAACCTTGTAAATTCCATCATCCTTAATCTTCTGCAGTATTGCAAGATATGTTACCACTTGACGTACAGCGGGTAAAATAAGTACTGAACACGTCACCATTTTTCTCAGTAAATATATTACTGGAGGTGCTAATGACATGAAATTTTCACCAGATGTTGGTAACAACCCAAGTGATCCATACATACAAAGAAATCAAACCATAAATGTCCAGAAATGAAGTTATTTGTAATAATGTGGAATGGCACAGGGAAAAAGTATTGAACACATGAAGAAAGGGAGGTGTAAAAAGGCATGGAAAGCCAAGACACCAGCTGAACTCTCTCAGTAATTAGAAAACAAGCCTGCCCCTTGTCAGTGCAAGTTAAAATCAGCTGGTTCAGTCCCAAATGATGGCCAGGTATCACACAAGAACCATCTGATGATGGGTAAAAGTAAAGAGCTCTCTCAAGACCTTCACAACCTTATTGTTGCAAAGCATAATGATGGCATCAGTTACAGAAGAATGTCTAAACTTCTGAAGGTTCCAGTGAGCACTGTTGGGGCCATAATTCAGAAGTGGAAAGAACATTATTTCACCATAAACCGACCACGACCAGGTGCTCCTCACAAGATTTCTGACAGAGGAGTGAAAAGAATTATCAGAAGAGTTGTCCAAGAGCCAAGGACCACTTGTGGAGAGCTTCAGAAAGACCTGGAATTAGCAGGTACGWTTGTTTCAAAGAAAACAATAAGTAATGCACTGAACCACCATGGCCTGTATGCACGCTCACCACGCAAGACTCCACTGCTGAAGAAACAGCATGTTGAAGCTCCTTTAAAGTTTCTGCACAACATTTAAACAAGCCTGTGAAATACTGGGAGAATATAGTCTGGCCAGATGAGACCAACATTGAACTGTTTGGATGCCAGAATACACATCATGTTTGGAGGTCAAATGGCACTGCACATCAGCCCAAAAACACCATACCAACAGTGAAGTTTGGAGGTGGGAACATCATGGTGTGGGGCTGTTTTTCAGCATATGGTACTGGCAAACTTCAAATAATTGAAGGAAGGATGAGTGGAAAAATGTACAGAGACATTCTTGATAAAAATCTGCTTCCATCTACCAGGATGATGAAGATGAAACGTGGCTGGACATTTCAGCAAGACAATGAGCCCAAACACAAAGCCAAGGAAACTCTCAGTTGGTTTCAGAGAAAGAAACTAAAGCTGCTGGAATGGYCCAGCCAATCACCTGACCTGAATCCAACAGAAAATCTATGGAAAGAACTAAAGATCAGAGTTCATAGAAGAGGCCCATGAAACCTTCAAGATTTGAAGACAGTTTGTGTGGAAGAATGGGCCAAAATCACACCTGAGCAATGCATGCCACTAGTTTCTCCATACAGGAGGCGTCTTGAAGCTGTCATTGCCAACAAAGGCTTTTGTACAAAGTATTAGATAAATTTCAGTAAGTGTGTTCAATACTTTTTCCCTGTGCCATTCCACATTATTACAAATAACTTCATTTCTGGACATTTATGGTTTGATTTCTTTGTATGTATGGATCTCTCGGGTTGTTCCGACATCTGGTGAAAATTTCATGTCATTAGCACCTCTAGTAATATATTTACTGAGAAAAATGGTGACGTGTTCAATACTTATTTTACCCTCTGTATATGTTGAGGATGACCCTTATTACTACCACACCAAGTTTTACCTAAATATCCATATAATTGACAGAGCTACTTGCATTATGCATTTGCTAAGCTCAGTTAGCTTTGAATTTAGTTGATCCCAAGCATGAAGGCAGGTTTATACTTTAACAATATATGGGGCAATGGATCTGTGATAACATAATTTCGAATATTTTTGTCTCACTGAGTCAGGTAGAAGACASTGGGGATAAATCATCATAACTCCTCCCTCTGCACTCCCAATGTAGTATATGTTGTGCTAAGTTAAGCATATAAAAAAAATGTGATAGCAGGATAAATAGTTGTTTTTTTTCTCTCAATGGTGTATCAGATGTTAGAGGAGAGGCCCATTCTCGAAGTCGGCGTGATGTCATTCAAAAACACTGCTGCCCATCGTCAGTCTCATCTTTCTTTTAAACCGAAAAAATATACAACCCACCCACAACTCCTTTTTGACTGAGGCCCAAAGTTATCTGAAAAGCAGTAAAACATCTACAGGAAGAAGAAAATAAAAAGAGGCGAAATTTGAATGGAGATTGGYGGCAACKAAGAGCCGGTGAGAGCAGGACTTTAATTAGATCTGCGACTTTTAACATGCTTGGATTTTATAGTTAGTGTGTAGTTTTGAGTGTTTACTCTTCATTTTAACCAGCTTTAGTGTGTTTTAATTATCAAAACAATGAGGCAAGCATGGAAGTCTGCAGACGCAGAATGACAACATGTGTCGTATTTCTCTCCTCTCACTCTTGCAGTTAGAAAAAAAATTATTTCTGGGTGTTTTTTTTTTTACATAAGTGCAGTCCTACAGCAACTTTTCACAATTTTTCCTATTTTCCACATAGAGGATCTCATCCTATTTTCCCCCAAAGCAAGATGTCAGCCTCCGTCTACAACGTGGTCACGTGACAAAGTACCCGGCTGTTCGACTTTGACAATGTTGGACAAGCAGTCGGAGGAGTAAGACCTAGATATTTTTCTTGCTAATCGGGCAACGGCAAGACATGGGCATTGATGACTTGTTCATGTGGT
Organism: Austrofundulus limnaeus; assembly: GCF_001266775.1. NCBI lineage: Eukaryota > Metazoa > Chordata > Actinopteri > Cyprinodontiformes > Rivulidae > Austrofundulus > Austrofundulus limnaeus. The sequence continues at coordinate 75,599 of NW_013953341.1, forward strand.
CAAAAGGACCAGACGAGTTGCTGAGCGTGTGTGAATGTGTCTGTGAATGGGTGAATGTTTGTACGTGAAAAGCACTGTGGGGTCAGGAGAGACGTAATAAAGCACTACACTCACCGGCCACTTTATTAGGTACACCTGTCCAACTGCTCGTTAACACTTAATTTCTAATCAGCCAATCACATGGCGGCAACTCAGTGCATTTAGG
>NW_013953341.1:76803-81742 GCF_001266775.1 Austrofundulus limnaeus
AAAATCTCTGAGGAATGCTTCCAGCACCTTGTTGAATCTATGCCACGAAGAATTGAGGCAGTTCTGAAGGCAAAAGGGGGTCCAACCCGTTACTAACGAGGTGTACCTAATAAAGTGGCCGGTGAGTGTATATAAGTTCAGTCCATTTACCATTAACACCTAAATGTGAATTTTGTCACTAGTCTGCTGAACATAGTAACAAATATGTCTCTTTTTTATTTATGTTTTCTCACATTAAGSAAGTAGAATGTTGGATGCAGAAAAATAAAAAGAAGTCGTGTGTATTTGGACACAGATGTGTCCAGAGAGAAGCATTTTAAAATCTGAGAACATCTCTTATTTGACTTGACAGAGCTGAAAACAGAGCGTAGTAATGTGGACGCCTGCAGAGGCTTGCTGTGGTGTGCTCAGTCTGCTGGGATCCTCGGCGGCCCTCTCTCTGCCTATAAGTGGATTTTCTATGTGCTCCATTTTTGTGAGGGTTGTTTATTGGCAGCACTCACCGTCTCAGCAGTTCCAGCTGTGATAGATGAGCCAGGTGGCACACTCCATCCCCCCGGTGGAGGAGAAAGAGAGGGAGAGAATTGCTGCTCCATCATTTCTCATGACCTTCCATGCCTGATTATGCTGCCGCACATCCCAGCCCGCTATTACTCTAACGAAGCGGCCTCATCTGCATAAACGCACTTAATGATCACTTCTCCTCATCAGCATATAACAGTGAAGCATTGTATGTTTTTTTTTCTGCATGGCTGAATTGATCAGCCAATGGTTTGATCTTTGTTTTGTGTGCTAACTAGCTAGGAGTGTGCACAGAATCCTCTATCAGGAGCACGGGAGGCAGCTACAAAATGTGATTAGAAAGAAGAACTTGAGAGAGGCGGTTTGGATGACAGAGAGTTTGGATTTTTTTTTAACTTACAGATTTGTCCGGTGCTGCCGCTTCTGTTAGAAGCAAAGCTGGACTGTGTGATCAGATAACTACAAGGAGGAGAGTGTGTGTCAATCATCAGCAGCCACAGACGACTGTGCTCTGCAGGGCCGCGATACCGAGGAGGAAACAGGACAGCAGTCATTCAGCCCCACACATTTCTTCCATTTTTGCTTTCTGCCTCACAAATGTTCTGGTGACACCTGCCCWTCAGTGGTTCACACAGCTGCCACCATATTTGTCAAATGTTGAACTTACATTTTAAAAGCTGCCAGAAAGAAATGTTAACAGAGGTGGGATGTTGACTTTGTACTAATCGATTTATTAAAGGTGTTTCAATGCATAAGCAGCACAGAAACACCTTTATTGTCTGAATGCTGAGTCAGCCTTCACATTGTGTTTTTCCCGTTAATAGGTTTGTATGTATGTTTTATGCAAACAAGCTACTTCCACATACTTTGTGCGTTTTTAAATCRTCCACTCCTCACAACAATTAGCTAAGTTAGGAATTGTATGATTTACTAAAATTTCCAAAATATTACATTTTATTAAAAATAAAATTGCAGTCAAGATACTTAAATCTCTKTAATTCCTTCTAAACATTAGCTACATTTACACAGACATAAGTAATCGGATTAAACGGCCATTCGGAATAAAAATGTGTCATGTAAACATCCAAATTGTTTTGATCCGATTCAGCCCGATCCGAATGACAAATGAGAGGGATGGTTTATGTTGATTGATAATCAGAACGGCATGCATGTAAACACTTAATCTGATCATTTTATTCTGATTGTGAAAAACTGACCTGATTGCACTTGTCTTCTGACTTTCATCCACCGGTTTCTGCACTTTTGTGGAGGGAGGGAGGGCAAACATCGGTATAGTTTCCAGCAACACAAAACTTTTCCTCCCATTCAGTAAAGAAGGAAGACAAACAGCCTGCATTGCTTCACCCCACCCCCAAAAAATAAAAAAATAAAAAAGTGCTTCACCTGTAGCTCAACCAGGGAGTGCAGTAACGTCTCCACCATTAGTAAAACCTGTCACAGGTCCATTCTGGTCGCTCAGAAGATGTTTGTTTATATTCATGACAGAAGTAAAACTTCTTCTGTCTTTTTCTTGGGAAAGTGTGTACAACTCTGAGCATGTCAGAGCTTCTGTTCTGAACAAAAGTCTGGTGCATGTTAACACTTGTCATGATCGGATTGTGCCCATGTAAATGATGTATTCAGATTATTTAATTGTAATACATTTCAATTTGATCAAAAAATTTTGTGCATGTAAACATAGCTAATGTCTTTAAAATGTGCTTCGGTTTAGTTACAGTATACTTTGTCTTGTCACGATACATTCAGCTTCCATTTTGCTACTTTTGTTTTTTTAATTATCGTTCTTCAGCTTCTGCTACTCTATAGATGACTGTTTTTTTTAATGTAGCTATTATTTTGGTTGTTTTACAATTTTGTTGATTTTAGTTGTAGTATTTCTTTTGTTACTATACTTAGCAAACAGAATGTGTTATAAAATAAGTCAATTGAGGTAGAACTGGTTGTGATAATAGAGTCTTATCCCTAAAATATACAGTGGGGTGCAAAGGTTTGGGCAGCCTTGCTAATTTTCCTAATTTACCTTTCTAAATCAATTATTGTTTGGATAAAAAACTCAGTAAAATATATCATATAGAGGACACAAACAGTGATATTTGAGAAGTGAAATGAAGTTTATATGATTTACAGAAAGTGTGCAATAATGGGTTAAACAAAATTAGCCAGGTGCATAAATTTGGGCACTGTTGTCATTTTATTGATTTCAAAACTTTTAGAACTAATTATTGGAACTTAAATTWGKTTTGGTAAGTTCAGTGACCCTTGRCCTCCATACACAGGTMACTCCAATTATGAGAGGGTATTTTAGGGGGGCAATTGTAAGTTTTTCTCCTCTTTGAATCTTCTCTGAAGAGTGGCAGCATGGGAGTCTGAAAACAAGTTTCAAATGAGCTGAAAACAAAGATTGTTCACCGTCATGGTTTAGGGGAAGGATACAGAAAGCTATCTCARAGATTTCATCTTTCAGTCTCCACTGTGAGAAACATTGTGAGAAAATGGAGGACCACAGGCACAGTTCAAGTCAAAGCTTTAAGTGACAGACCAAGACAAATCTGTTATAGACAGAAGTGAAGATGTTGAGAACAGTCAGAGTCAACCCACAGACCAGCACCAAAGACCTACAACATCATCTTGCTGCTGATGGACTCACTGTGCATCGTTCAACTATTCAGCACACTTTACACAAGGAGATGCTGTATGGGAGAGWGATGCAGAGGAAGCCTTTTCTCCGCCCACATCACAAACAGAGCTACCTGAGGTATGCTAAAGCACATTTGGACAAGCCAGCTTCATTTTGGAATAAGGTGCTGTGGACTGATGAAACAAAATAGAGTTATTTGGGCAGAACAAGGGCCGTTATGCATGGAGGAAAAAGAACACATCACTCCAAGAAAAACACCTGCTACCTACAGTAAMATGTGGGGCTGGTTCCATCATGCTGTGGGGCTGTGTGGCCAGTACAGGGACTGGGAATCTTGTTAAAGTTGAGGGACGCATGGATTCCAACCAGTATCAGCAGATTCTGGAGACCAATGTCCAGGAATCAGTGACAAAGCTGAAGCTGAAGTGTTATACAAAGAATTTAACCTGAACCATTTGAATTAAAGATATTTTTAAGGAAAAGATTGATTTTGAACATCTTTTCTGTAGTTTACATTTATGTCATTTTAGGGTTTWAATTAAAAATAATACAGTTTTTGCTAAGTCTTGTGTCGGTCATACAAATATTTAAGCATCTCCATAACTTTTCGGTGCAAGCAAACATATTATATGTGTATGTGCTATAATTTATATAAAAACATTATATCTGTCTTTTGCACAGCACAAAATAAATTAAAACTACATTATTATTAGACTGACTGATTAATTTTTTAATCACCATTTTTGTTTAAAAATATATTATTTAAAAGGTTTCAGCTCATGTAATCATTTAATACTATTTATTCTTCATATTTGATAATTTATTGAATTACATTTATCACAGAACATTCCTGTCAAAGTATGGTTAGCACATCCAAAACCTTGTTATTTCTATAAAACTGTAAAGAATTAAATTTCTAGTCTCCAAACACAGCACCCACAGGCCCTCGTTCTGATCTCTGGGGACTTTAATGATGTTTCTCTGTCCTCCACTCTCCCCACCTTCACACAGTATGTCACCTGCCACACCAGGAATACCAACACACTGGATCTGCTCCATGCCAACACCAAGGAGGCATATAGTTCATCACCTCTGCCTCCTCTGGGGGGCTCAGATCATAACCTGGTTCATTCATCTCCAGCCTGTTTATAAACCTCTGGCACAYAGGAAACCAGTTATGGTACACACAGTGAGGAAATGGACCGAGGAGACAGAAGAAGCTCTGAGGGACTGTTTCAGCTCCACTGTGTGGGAAGAGCTCTGTGCTTCTAATGTGGAGGACAGCATCACAGACTGCATTACAGCCTATATCAAGTTCTGCTTGGACAACACTGTACCATCAGGACAGTACAGTGTTTCTCAATGGTGGGCAGCGCTAACCCAAAAATTAGCTCCGCAATTTCTAAAGCACTTATAAAAATATTTAGCTCCGCAACTTCAAAACTGCTTATGCCATAAAAAAAAAGTAGCAGAATCTAATTTTAAAGCACAAGTTCAATTTGATACTTACTAGCGACAATGTTGCTGGGGATGTGATTTCCTGAAACAGACCTTTGGTGTAAAAATTAAAAAGTTGTTGAGGATTGCTAGTTCGGCTGCTTCTTTGTCTTTTTCCTTTGTTTGTTGTAGTTTTTTCATAAAAGAAGCATCATTAAAGTAATTTTAAAACAGTTTATTGGATAACTGAAGCGATGCATTCTGGGTACATGACGCACTGACGGGAAATGAAAGCGCGGGGAACAGGAAACTAGTATCTTC
>NW_013953341.1:82100-83454 GCF_001266775.1 Austrofundulus limnaeus
GTCTGCACCAGCATAACTTCTTTAAATCATTTCTGAGTCTCTAACACTGTTGGCCGATTTGCTTTTAAGCTCCAGCGTTTAAACTTTTTTTAAAAAGGAGCTCCGATTGTAAAGTAAAATAAATACATACAAAATTTTACTATGGATTACAAACATTTACTGTTTTTGCTATTGCCTTCCTGCTACGTAAGCAGACACAAAGCATTGTGGGAAATGAGAACCATGGCCGAAAGCAACAGTCAGCAAGGATGTATACGTTTCCAATAAGTGTGTTTATCTGGGAGGGGTGTTGTTGGATAGATCGCGTGTGTTGCGATTCATTGACAGTCATACCTTCTGCTGTTCAAGATAATGATGACTGGTAGATAATTAGCTATTAGCGGTACTGCATTTTAATTTTAGGAAGCGCAAATACGCTTAATGAATTATAAAAATTAGTAAGACCGTTAAAGCGCAAACAAAATATTTAGGTCTGCAATTAGCAGATTTGCGGTTTAGCGAACTGGTGTCCACCACTGGTTTTCACTCCAACAACAAACCCTGCATCAACTCTGAAATAAAGGCTCTCCTGAAGGAGAAGAAGAGAGCATTTTAAATCAGGAAATGAGGAGCTGAGAGCTGTGCAGAAAAAAATGAGGAACATCGGGGATGGAAAAAATATCTACAGGAAGAAGATGGAGGGATCAGCTGCAGGAGAGCAAAATAAGTGGGGTCTGGAGGAGCCTCAAAAACATTTCAGGCCACAAAACAAGCACCCAAGTTGTTGGAGACTTGGGGTGGGTGAATGACTTGAATCAGTTCTTTAACAGCTTTGACCAGCCACCCACCCTTCCCCCAGCCCAGTCCCCACTGCTGTCAGCCCCTCCACCACCGACAACTGCAAGCTTGTCTTCTCAGGACTTCACACCTCCCAGCTCTCAGCCATCACCCACCCCCCATCCCTTTCGTGGACTCCGCATTACTGTAGCGATGTATGCACTGCAGGGCCCGGCCCAATCCGGCCTGGCCTGGCTCCACACCAGCCCTGCCCCACATTTTTTCGCACTGTGCTGAGAGCCGCCTCGAAGCGGGTGTGACTTCTACTGGAMAAACGCGAATTTTGTTAGTGACGTCATTTGATTTGYGACTCAACAATGGACGCTACCACTGAGCTCCTGACTGTTTTGATGTTGTTCATGCAAGTAGTTAAATTACAGATTGCAGTGCTAAAATGTATGCACCGATAGTGGTCCTTTCTACACGAACAGGACTCTCAGCTCTAGACTCAGTTCTCCCCTCCCTCCTGAGAAGGTTGGTGGCAAATTATTATGACCCCCGCACGCGAAGCATAAGTGGGAGTCATATTGTTTTCGTA
>NW_013953341.1:83534-87179 GCF_001266775.1 Austrofundulus limnaeus
GAGTCTGACCTACACTGCTCCAGCCAACAGTTTTATGATAGACCCCATATTTGAGGAGGGGGCTTCATTCAAAGAGGGGGTGTCAGGACATGCAAAAATGCATGCAAAAATGCTTATAACAGAAAGTGTTCAACAAAAAAGCCTCAAATTTCTTTTGTTTAGCTCTGATGAAGCTCTATCCATCAGGCCCACCAATCACTGCCCCCACCCCCCTGACCCCCAATTTTTCTGAAAAAGGGGTATCTGGACATACAAAAATGGTTATAGCTCAAAAACTATTAAACATAGGAATACCTGACCCCCATCAACTGTTTTTAATCACAATAAATCCCGTTAAAACKTCTGTGTCTGGCTGAACTACTTAATCCTATCCTTTAATCTTGTCAGTTACAACATATAGGGGGAAAGAGAAGAAGGTCCAGTTTACCACTGATGAACACAAACCAAGGGCCCGGGCACAATTTCACATTTCGAACAACTTGTGAAAATTTTATCTAACACTAGATGTGTTTACGCTGAAGATGGAATCAACTGGAGACAAATTTTCACAAGTATAAAACATAAGGAGCTCACAACTAACATTTAGAAAGTAAAACACTGCTCCATTTCTTTTTCTCTACAAATGGACACACAATTAATACCACAACGTCTTTGAGTGCTAAAATCCTAAGGTTCCTTTTGATGCATTTAATGCTTACTGAGAGATGTTTACATTAACACCAGCAACTCTCAAATTTACTTAAAAATAGATGTGGAACATTTCTCCTATCCTTTTTGAATGCATTTAGTCTGAAGTGGCTAAAACTAGAAAAACAGATAACAGTCTGAATGTGAATAAAAATAACGAAATAGAAAGTGTGAAGGTGTCATGTTTTAGGACTGAATGCTGCTGCTGCTCTATTACTTCCTTTGGAACAAAAGGGTCCTCTCATGTTTAAACATGAGAGTTGGGGAGTCCCATAATACCATGGGAGAGCTCTGAGCCACTGTCTTAAAWTATAGCTCAACAAAAGACTGTTGCAACCTGTGATTTTTATCTGTGTAAAGTWCAGTTTGTTCATTTATTCAAGACTTTAATTGTTATTGGTTTAAAGTTTTAATTTGCACCAAAAATCACTGAAAAAAACCAAACAAATCAGAGGGAAATTAGAGCACAAATCACTGTTCTGCTCCAGTTTTTTGGTAAGAAGTTTCTGCTCACAAACACTGGCTGTTTTTAACTCRTGACTTTCAAACATTCTGCCACAAGTAGGCATGAAAATCTTCCTCCACACAACAAATCCCAAAGTGTAAATATTTCTCTCTGCATGATGTCTCTGAAAATAATCTTGTTAATAGGATTTTACACATTCTACAAGAATTGTATTGAGCTGCAGCCAATCTCTGTGCACAAGCTGAAAACACAGTTTATACTGGGTTCTGGCTGTCATTCTTTGTCTTGGCATTTTAGATTCTTCCCCTGATGGTGACTAATTTCTGACTCAAGCAGGGTTTTTTATTATTAACTTAGATTTAACTGTAATGGGTTGGATGTTATGTAATTAAGTTTGAAATGGCCTYTGCATTTCTGTAAAGCATCCTGATATGGATTTGTTGTGAATTGGCACAATGTAAACAAAAGTTTGGATAGATTTAGTTAATGGAACTGAGGTTAGAAAGTAAACATTTTTGTGTTTTTATTTTATTTTATTTTGCATAAGCTGAAGTAAGTACAATTTAATAACCCAGATTTAGAGCAGCATTAACCATGGCTCTCAAACTGTGGCACCACCCCTGGTGGTACTCAGGATAAGGGGAAGGACTTTTGGTATAAACTATTTCCAATTTATATGACCTTCTAAATAAGGATCGGAGCTGAATTTTGATGTAAAGCTAAAAACTCTGATCTGCGTCTGTTTTTTTTTTTTCTTTTAGTCTATGTTAAGTCTGCTAGTGTTTTCTCTGTGTATCGTTGTGTTTTTTCATTCTGCCTTCCTGTGTACCTTTGCTCCAGCCATGCTCCTTCAGTGTCTCCTCCAGGRGGTTCCTGTTTTCACTTCCCGGTCTGTCCATTGTGCTGTCTACCCCAGCTGTGTGGTTGTCTCCTGTGCTTTTGTGTGCTTCAAGATTCTCTCCGAGCGAGTTGTTGCTGTTCCATCAGCATTTTTGGCAGAGATGTGTGCATGTCTTTTTTTGCAAGTCCAAGTCAAGTCTAAGTCTCTAATAGTAGGGATTTGAGTGCGACTCAAGTCCGAGTTACGAGTCCCCATCTCTGATTTTTGGTTAAGTTTTGTTTTTTGATTCTTCAAGTTTTTGCTTGTTCTTCTGAGCTAAATCTCACAGAAGCCAAAAATAGCTGAATGGTTTTAGCAAATTACAATCTTGGTTACAGACAGAAACTACTCAAAACCACAATGCATTTGAATGTTTTTCAAAACCTATAAAGTAGTTAAAGGGGCAATATCATGTAAAATCCACTTTTTTAGCTTTATATCATGTTATAATGTTATCCTCTCATCAAAAACATGCCCAGAGTCTTAATTTCACTCATTCATGCATGTTTGAGAAATTCTGTACTATCCTATGGCAGCCAGGTAGGGGAGCAAAAACGTCCGTTTGGGCCTAGAACCGCCTTTTGGGATCAGCTCCTCCTCTGGGCTTTGTCTCTGAACTGAGCTTTTTCATCACAAAGCACACCTCCCCCACCCCCAGCCCGCCTCGTGACTCGTGCAGGCTATCAGCAGCAACAAMTATCAAACACCCGATGAAAACCGAGTCTGCTGAGCTCCTAATACTACTTCTCAGTCCAACCCTTTTCAGATTAAAAATACCTTTGAGGAAATGAATTTTCTGATGCCAAGGAAACTACACTGAGCTTCCACATCACACTGATATTGTATAATGTTGTTTCTTTTTTATCATTACAACAAAGTATGCTACATGAGTTTTTTTTTATTCCACCCTTAAAGGAGTAAGATGCTTTTTCCTTCTCTCCTGTCCTTCCTTATCTTCCCTGCTATGCTGCTGGAGCCTTCTCTACATTTTTCATCTGAAACTAGTAATTATGGATATTTTTATTTTTATGGATTTGGTTAGCTGGTCTCTTAATAATTTTTTTGGAACAAAGTTTTTTCTTCTTCCATGGGAGGACATGTCAGAGGTGGGACCTCTGTTCTTCTCTGTTCTGGATACATGTCTGGATTCTGATCACTGGATTCTGCAGATTGGCTCGGTGATCTCCTGGTGTTCTTCAAAACAACGTCGGCGGCTTTTCATTTCCTGGCTGACTGACCAATTTGATGGATGGCCGTATTCTATCAGTACTTGGGCATTTGCCTTGAGCGAGCTGGACTTGGTCTGCAAGCAGTTATATTGAGGGTCGCGGGCCGGCTGTGGTCCCTGGACTTTGCTGGCCAGATGGAATTTTTTTTGGAGAAGCTGATAGATCAGCTCGGCGGAATTGTCCACACTATTTGTCTGATTGGACTCGCCATCTTGAGATGTACCAGCAGAAACATTAAAGCAGATGGAAAATTGTTGTTGTCTGCCTGACTCTTCTGTTCCCAAAACAACTGATTACAGAATCTATCTCTCCCCTACAATGGCATTGAGCTGTTGACTAAATTTTTCCTGGTTGGATTACGTCGACAAGTATCTGCCCCATAC
>NW_013953341.1:88119-97563 GCF_001266775.1 Austrofundulus limnaeus
CCCCCATCCAGGCCCTTCTATAGCCTGAAAAATGATCCGCCAGGACCAGAGGATGTGAAAAATAAAAATTAGAATTTCTTAGTCACTGTGCCACATTAAGTGTAATTTTGGTATTAATACAATGAAGTTTATCTCACTGTGTTTCTGTTAGCAAGGTTCTTTTGGTCCAGCATCGCCGAGTTTGCCCCAGGTCGAAACAGGGACCTCAGTCCTCAGAGGTGGCGTTTCAGAGGAGAAAAGGAGAAAAAAAAAGAAAAAAATCCCCTGGTGGTCCTGACTCGCTCTGGTGACTCCCTCAATGTGGAAACTTGTTTGTGACGCCAAAATTGTTGTGGAAATATTTTTTAAAAGGACAGAAACACATGAATAAAAAGAAGATGCACTTTGTGGAATGGTCKTCGTTGATTTATTCAGATTTGCAACTGCAAAAATGGTCACAGCGTGAACAGATCTGAGCAGAGGGTCTGATYACACCGCAACCGCCAGCAAAGATTCAGAAAATCCGCTTTACAGAACAGGTGGAGCAGTGAACAACCAATGAGGAAACGATAAGTCTTACAGTAACTTTGCATGAAGAAGGACATCAGCCAGACAGTGGCGTCTCAGAATCATGACAGATAATGACAAATCATAGCAGTTATCAAAAAGATACAAATTGAAAAGTCAAGACAGTTTGAACTTAATAATCAGCAGAGAGGTAAATTATTTTCCATGACAGTACAGTACAGTACTTTTTAAAAAAATGTTAATGTTTTTAATATTAATTTAATTATATTATTATCTATACTACTGATAATGTTGCATAGCAACATATTGTTTTGTGGATTGATGTACGTACTGCTGCTGTTACACCTGAATTACCCCTCTGCAGGACAATAAAGGCTGTTTTTATTCTGTTCTAAGAAGCTTAACCAGCTGATTTAATTTTTAGGTATTMTGCAATATTTAACCAGCTGATTCTGGGCCACTGCTGTTTTGTCTTCTAACTTCTGCCTGACTCAAAAGTTTTGCTTCCAGATGCCTGTGACTGATCCAAAGAGTTTACCCATGTGTTAAATATTTGGGGCGTTGTCCCCATCACCCTCTGACTGCTTTGGTACTGCAACGTGGTTAACTAGCCACAAATAGGATCTGGACATTTGGATTTTTTTGTCTTCGGTTTGTGTTTGTAGCCCACATAGATTATTATTATTTTTTTTTAGCTTTTGTATAAGATTGAAATATCTGTTTGGGATGGCATTTCTTTGTTTGTGGTGTTGGTGTAACCACAACTGGTAACCTCAGCTCCTGTGAATTGTATTATCCTCTTAGGAGTGTTTTTAATTATTTTAGAAAAATWAATTGTTTATTTTTAAATGTGAAAACCTGCCTCCAGTGTCATGAGTACACAAACCTGTGTGCCTTTTTTGAAAAAAAGGGGTAAAATTATCTTGGTGAAATTCCCAGGGTGGTGTTGTTGAGCTGCTTATTTTTGGGGTGTGAGAACTTCCAAGTTGAATAATGTTCATGAGCCCCCACCTAGTGGTGCCATATTTTGGCACTGTCAGTAGGACTGAGATGGGTATTTTTTCTTTATTCTTGATTTTTTTCCAGTTTGTTATATTTGTGGGCTTTTTTGGGTGTTCATTATTGTTTCTTTGGTGTGCAGGTTGGACTGCCTGGAGACAAATCAGCAGTGCTCCCTTGCAGCTCTTCGTAAGTGCTGGGTGAGGTGTTCGCAATAGTTTAGCTTTTAGGGACATATTATATTGTAGTAAAATACACTATATTGCCAAAAGTATTTACTCACTCACCCAATTCATTGGAATCAGGTGTATTCACTTCCATGGCCAAAGGTGTACCAAATTAAGCACATAGGCATGCAGACTGTTTTTACAAACATTTGTGAAARAATGGGTCGCTCTCAGGAGCTCARTAAATTCCAGAGTGGAACTGTGACAGGAAGCCACAAATCCAGTCATGAAATTTCTTCAATCCTAAATAATTCACAGYCCCAGTGGGAATGACACTGCAACACAACTCTTCTCAATCACGCTTCTCCATCTGGCAAGCTGATGGACGAGTTTGACAGTTGCCAGGAGAACAGTACTTGTCTGACTGCATTGTCGGGGGGAGGTGGTGGTGGGGGGGGGGTGTTCAAGAGAGAAAAGGAAATCTGAATGCTTCAGCATACCAAGACAATCTGTGCTTCTTGAAGTATGGTCAAAAATCCTCATAGAACACACTTCTAAACCTTGAAGACAGCCTTCCCAGATGAGTTGAATCTGTTCTAGCTGCAAAGGGTGGACCACCTTCATACGGAACGGGTCAAAACCATCTCTTCAATGGTAGAAAAGACCTTTAAAAAAGTGGGAAGGAACCACATCATGAGGGGAACCAGATGGTTTCATATGGGCCACCACGTCCTCTTACAGAGGCAGAGTCACCGGCTCAAATCCATTAAACACTGCTGGGCACTAAACAGAGACAGACGGGTCAAACATGGGTGGAGAAATTAGAGCTCTTATAGGAGCAACTTTCTCAGTGAAAAAGCGCAGAAAAGTATTACACACATCATTGGATGCTTACAAACATACAGGCTGTAGGACGTTCAGGACAGAGTCAATCGTTCTGAACAGTACACAAGGATTCTTATAGTTTTTCCTGTGATCATGTTTGATAGAAATTCTTTTTTAGAATCTTTGATGGTATTTTGATAGGAGGACCAGTGGCCCTTTAAAATTTGAAATGAAACCTGAAGCTTGTTCTTCCTCATTTCTGCAACATTCTGGTTTGACTGCATGTGTTCTGTCATTCAACCAGGGTTTAGGCCTAGCCCTAGACTGCCTGGGTTTTAGAGGAGCCACTGAGTCCATTACGGAAAGCCAGGAAGAGTTAAACCTCTGTCAAAAAGGAAAAGTCTGCACTAAATAATACTGGAGCATAATCAGAAAAAACACAATTACCAATTTCTAAGTTGGACATGGTCAGACCATGAAAAAAAACAAGTCTAATGTGTGTCCATGCTTATGAGTGGAGGCAGACACACATTACTTCAAACTAAGAGTCCACAATGCCTAAAAAGTCCTTCACCATGGGCTTATCAGGGCAGCAGGCATGAAGATTAAAATCCCTGACCAGAAAGACATGATCGTAATTTGGCATCAATCCTGCTAGAAAGTTTGAAAAGTCACTTAAAAAGTCCTTAGTATATTTTGGAGGCCGGTAAACAATGGCACAAAGCACCGGGTCTGAGCGACCAACCTCAAAGCTGGAGAAAGACACAAGAAGCTGTTTTCAGTTAAAAGCTCCTTTAAAAACAGCCGCCATTCCTCCACCTCAGCCCAGTGTCCGCAGAGAGGTAAAATAGGAGCAATCAGCTGTTAAAAGTTCTAYGAGAGGACTGCACTCACCAGCACTCATCCACTTCTCTGATCGTGAAGATTTACTCCACGCCGGCAGAGCCGCAGAGAAAGGAACGGCCACTCTTCAAAATGATGGACCAGTACACAAGGCACAGCCAAACCAGGTCCAAGTCGTCCAAGTTGGCAACAGGCACCAAACAGCCATCGATAGGATTGAGGAAGCGCCAGGGCACCGCAAAACAGCACAATGATCCATGTACCGGGTATGAGGAGCGTGCCAGGCAGATCCTTAGCTTCACCTTCAGGCCGCTGCGCTTACTGTGGCGACGGCAATGCCTCCACGGGGAAGGCCACACTGAGGCCTGGCAAAGGTAAGTCTGAGTTTCCAAAAGGGACASGGGTAAGATTTTCTGTCCATCATGATAAAAAGTACTTTGATCTCTGACTASGGATGGGTACTTTTATAGTTTGAATCGATTCGGTACCAATATCCGGTAYCTGGGAATTGGTACCGGCACTAAACGGTACCAATTTTCGGTACTTTGTGTGTTGTTTTTTCAATAATAAACTTTTATATTTTTTAATTTAACATATTTCTCAATACACAAAATTAAAAAATATAAAGACAGCATCCAKCTCTTTGTATTGTAACATCAGTTCTGTAACTAATTTCTTTAAGGTGAAAACTGTTGAAAACAACAAGACTGTTTTGTCTTATTGCACAAATTAAAATCCAGCTCCACGTGTTTCTATTGATGTCATTTCCCCGCTAGAAAAACTGTGTGATGGAGGTCCATGGAACGCAAATAAGTTTAAATCAAATAAGCAAAAGAGGATGGAGTTAAAATAAATAAAAGGTATTTAAGCTACGTTTTGAACATCCAGAACACGTCCAACATTTTAGCTGGCTGCTTGTGCTCTTTAGGTCAGACGTGTTCGGACTGTCGGCAAGTGTGTTGTTTTCCTCTGCTGGTCTCTGTTTAATGGTGGATGAAATAAAGAAAGTGGTGCTACTTTATTTACTTTGAGCAAGCAAACGTCGTGCTCACAAGATAATTAATCCACCAGATAATTCAGAGGCGGTCTGTTCGGCGAGTTTTACTCCACGAGCTGCGAGGCTTTCATACTACATTCAGACCGAGCTCTGCTGCCTCTATTTACTCTGAAGCAGCGGCTGCTGACGTCATTACGCTTTTGCGTGATACTGCATTCAGGAAAAGCATGGAAAACTCACCACTCTTACGCCAAACCGGTTGCAATGATGCATTTAGGTACCGAAATATGGTACCGTTTGATGTTACGTGAATAGATACTCGGTAGTACCGACAGAATTCAGTCTTTACATCAAAAAGTATCGAATTCGGTACCCATCCCTATCTCTGACATTATATTTATATTGTAATTTCAAAAAAAAAAAAAAAAMWSKKGKKSWYWTWYMMSMRSAGASWCTSAGAAATGTTTAAGTTTACAAACAATAAAAARACGGAGGAACAGACGGCATGCCGCACACCCTGGCACATCTTTTTTCCCCCGTCACATTTGTATCAAAACAATCCAACACCAACATTAGTAACATACTGTATGTTCCTGTAGATCTCAGTGGTCCAGGACATGGGAAATAAAAAGAAATAGTAAAAAAGGCAAAGCAAAAGGACTTTCTTGTTACATATCAAGTTTAGTGTTGAACCCATGGTGTCGACAAAAACTCTAAAAGGCTCAGAAATAAGAAAACTTAATTATTTACAAAAGTAAAATTAAAGGCAGACGTGGCAGCAAAATTCTTAGAATGGTGTTGTATAACTCAAGACAGGTCTAAATACAACTTTTTGATGGTCTCATCTCAGACTCAACTGCATTTGTACCCTATCTTGGACATTGAGGACTAAATATTGTTTCAAGATTAGTGAAGATCAAAACTGTAGAAATATTGCTAAATTGCCAAAATATTGTCCATTTTCTTTTATCAACAACTTTGGATGTAAAACATACTGTATGTGACACTCCAAGAAAGTGAGCAGTAGCTGTCTGGGAGCTGGATAAGATTCATGTACACTTTCCCTCTTGGATAAATACAGTAAATATATAAAAGGAAAATGAAAGTGAGCTTGATACGTATCAGTGCTTTCTGTTTCTGTGTGACCAATATTTAGATAAACTTTTGTTTTTTTTAAGTGAAATACTGTAAGTCACTTTACACCAGAACTGTATGAAAAGGTTATTTTCATATTCTCACTATCATACCCACAGAGCTAAGCTGATGTGACAAGTGCAGCTGACAGTGTTCTTTTCTTCATGTTCTTGTTGTTTATGTTTTGGACAGAAGTATTCTATATATAAACAGACTTCACCTATGTGACATGAATGTGTCATTCTAAACCTGTATTACTTGTCTCAAAATATGTCAACAGAAGAATTATGTCCTGATGCATCTCAATAATACAGGTAGAAAAATCTAAAAGAAGCTGAGTAGGTCCTCTGGATGAGTTCTTTGTAAAAAAATGTTTTGTCTCTTCTCCTAGGGACTTCTTCAGTCTGAGGAGTTGCAGGTAAGCTCAGCTTTATAAGTAGTGCTTCCACATGGTGGATAAATAAGTTAACGATGGCATTCAAAATGTTGGTTTACATACAAAAGGGTACTATCATCCTAACACTCATTGGGGCCCTGATTATTCCTTTTGTTCACTGTGGACTGAGTCATATTTGTAATAACAATCCCTGTTTAATGATGGACGATTTCTCTTCACAAAAACATTCCTTTTCTCTTCTCTCAAACCAACGTTCCTYTCGATCAAAGATGAATCAAAGTGACTGCTGGCCTGTAGTTGAGTGTAAACTRSAGAATCCAGGTCTGATGATGTTGCTCTTCTGTACTGGGCCATCATTTTGAASAAYGGCTGCTTTGTTTTCTCRATGTATACCTGGCCACAGTCCTCCTAGCACTAGTGTGTTGGACAACACACCTGAATATAAGTTCATTGGAGACAGAGAGTTGAGTTAAGAATTTATTTGAAAGACAGCTCACCCAACCAAAGACCAAAATCCTTGCAAAGGGACTGAACCTTGCAGTGGCAACAAGTTGAATTCCTCTGATGGAGATGATAACGGCCACAGAATCGGACATTTGGAACAACAAAATCTCAGACTTTGAAGCAGAACAACTTGGTAACAAAGTTTCAGCCTGCCTCAGCAATATAAAATCACCACCTTCTAACTTGAACAGAGTCGAATGAGAGATGATCTCACCAACCTCAGCAAGGACATGATTGTCATCATCAGTTCAGTTCATTGTCTCCCCACTCTTGCTGGCCCATACATATACAGTACACACGACTACCCTGATGGGTTTGTCTCCCTCCCTCCCTGCAGCTCAGCTCATCTGTTCTCTGTTTATTTCCTTAACTTTCAGCAATCATTCAAAAAATGTAAATGTTTTTTATTTGTCATCAATGCATGTTCCCATACAATGATGACATTTGAGCTCTGCATTTGACCCATCACATCTGAGAAACACAAATGGAGCAGCGGGCAGCTATGTGTGTGCCCAGGGAGCAGCTGGAGTTTAGGTGTCCTTGCTAAAGGACACTGCAATATGTTGGCATGGCAGGGAGTCAAACCTGTGACTTTCTGGTCCTAAGTCAGCTGCCCTACAACAGCCACCTTAAAGGAACAGTGTGTAATATTTAGACATATATTTTTTAGCAAAATTTAAGATATTCACTAATAAAAATGATCAAAAACACATATAATCATTAAAAACTTGTTGGATTATTTTTACCTTAGAATACATTTATATTTTCATAGGCCCGGGATGACACTGGTTCAGGCTGTCATTTTGCACCAACATGTTTCTACAGTGGCTCGGAAATGACAATAGGCTAAAAAAAAAGGCCAGCAAAAACAAAAACTGTTCATRTTTTATTGATGAACTAGGCACTAGACTTGAATGATAAATGAAAAATTATAATTTTACATAATATTAAAGATTTAAGATACCTGATGGCCACTGTAGAGACTCTGTCATGTATGGAAAGGGGCGGGGAGTCAGAGATGGGGACTCATGGCTTGGACTTGGACTTGAGGTCACACTTAAGTCCCTACTATTAGAGACTTAGACTTGATTTGGACCCCAAAGACTTGAGACTTGACTTGGACTTGTGATTTGAGACTCGCAAACAATGCAAGTCTTTTCACTGCCCGGCTCACGATTCTCACTCCCTCTATACACATCCATGCTCCGCTCCTTTGAGAACAAATACATAAAGTTTTAAGAGCAAAGACATTTACTCCTGCTCTCAAACTGAAAATATACAGGCTTGATTAAAGTCAGAATAATTCTTCCATACGCTCCGCTCCCCCTGACATGAGAATGGGAGGAGCCAGCGCCATCCAATGTTAATGACATGTACCCTAYGTGATAAACAGAGTTCCAGTATGGCAGGTGTGCTGCAGTAGGCAGCTCCACTGCCATTCATTATAAGCTTAGCTTACAGAGACTTTATCCAGTGCAATGACAATAGACTGGCAAAATGCAAAGTGTGTGGAGTCCAAATCCAAAATTTGTYTTTGTGATGACTTGTGCAGCCCTTTTACTTTAAGGATTCTGGCTCATCATCTTCACTGACATGCTTTTATGCATTTAAAAATATTTTTCCCGTATTTTATTGTAAAATCAGCAGCAGACTTGTTGGATTTGTTCTTTGTCAATGGCAAGATATAATTACAGCATGCTTTTGTAAGACTACAAGTGCAAAATACAGTTAACAACACTCTAAATGCTTGATTGTTATTTCAACCTTAACCTTATCTGTATTTTTAAAACAGTATTATGTTTTGATAGTATTATTAAAACATAATACTATGTTTTAATATTTTATTAAATTATAGTATAGGATATAATATAGTTAGAATACCTTTGATCAAACTGCCAGTTAAGTAATACATGCAACTAGACATGGACTTGAGGTCAAGAGACTTGAGACTTGACTTGGATTTTTGGTCAAAGACTTAGACTTGGAGCCAAAGAATTGAGACTTGACTTGGACTTGCAAAAAAGACTTGCACACATCTCTGCAGGGCATTGTAGAAAGAATTTTCAGTTGATTGCGAAAGGGAACTTCAAGAACTAGATTTTGCTGGATATTGCACATAGTTCCTTTAACGCTGCTGTATGTAGTTTCTGGAAAACCATGGACTTAGAAAAAATTTGAACAGAAACAACCTTCAGGTCCCTCCCCCTTGCTCTCTGTTAAGCTTCAGCCGTCCTTGCTAAGGTCCTTCCACACAGCATGCATGGCCTGAGTCGGRAGCRCACAAGCTAGTAAACAGGAYGAGAGTAGGCCACACAGACASACAAACAAAGCTGAGTGAAACTAACAGCAATGCTGCAGTCACCGGTGAGAACAAAGCATCAACAATATTTTTAACTATTTTGTCTTGTCCATACTTTTTCTACAAAAGTGCTCCTCAAATCTTTATGTATTTTGTCATAATGTTGCATGTAAATTATGTAAGAGTGAGCTTAAGGTGAATTAAGCTTCTCCCACATCTCTCATACACAAAGTTATGAGGAAACTTTTACCAAGGTATTTCTCAGTACTTGTTAATATCTTGACTGTGAAGTGAAAAGTGACACAATAAGTGAACGTTCAGACGAGTTCAAGTTGATTCATAAAAGACTATGCAATATTTATTTACACAAATTGAACAGATCATGTTAAACTTGATTGTGGTTATTCCTATAACAAGCGTCAGAGTTAAATGAGATAAAACCCGCGTCTGAATTTCTGTTCACATCAACTCAGATTACTTATATAGAACAGTAAAATGTCAGTTCTGATGCTAACAACCAAACAATTTTACTGGCACTTTTAGCTTAAGTTTTGGCAAATTAAGAACAAGGAAAGGACGAAAGTAAGATTAGTATGTTACTACGACTTTTACTTTTATCAAAGTGTGGGTCAACCGGAACTGCACGTCTTTTCTAAGCTCAGGTTCCACATGACACGTCACTCCGAACTCATCAGCTTTTACCTGGTGATGGCTTCTTAAGGCACCCTCGGGGTAGGAGCTGGCTCGCCTCCGATCAGTCAGGGAACTGATG
>NW_013953341.1:99284-101389 GCF_001266775.1 Austrofundulus limnaeus
CACACACACACACACGCAAACAGACAAGCACACACACAATAACTTTAATGTAATAGATATCTGCATCCTTTGGATGTTGTGTTTAGAATAACCTGCTTTGTTTTAAGGTGGTAAAACAAATTGCTTGTATTTATTCCTTTCTACACACTTTGCAGATTATTTTTTCTGCACTCCACGTGTTTAATCTGTGTGCACTCCGGCGGGGTGACAATCATCCCGTTTATGTTTAACTTTTTTTTGTGAAAGACAGTCTGACTGTCAGTCTTTCCCACAGCGCTTCTCCGCTGTACAAGGAGACAGTAAAGGCTGAGTTTTATAGTCGCGCTTTGGAACGCGCGTGAAGTGGGTGCGGAGTGGGCACGCATTCGGCCGTGCGGCATCGCGCTATGACCGCAGGAGAAAYGAGGTCCAGACTCAGCGAGCTTTTGTGAGTCCTGGAGCACTACTTCACCTGCACTGACAGTCGCCTCGCTGCGTCACCATGTGCTGCGGCGCGAGCTCCTCCCACAGCAGGCAGTGTGGTCGGTCGGCATCCGACCGGAGGACGCGCCGTCACATAAATATGTAAACAGTTCGGTGTTCATTTTTGCACATCGGGTGTTTTTTTCCCCCTCCTGTGTGTCAGTGCTTTAGAATTAGGGGACCTAAATAATTGAGTTAGTGTTTTAGGGCAACTAATTTTTTAGATTAGTGCTGCCAACCACTGGTTTTCAAGAYATTCTGGAAACTCCTTCACTCTTTTTCCTTTTGCAATGTGTCATCACCTGTTGCAGCCTAGTGAGACACTGGCTTTATATTTTTGTTATTCTCCAACATTGCCTTACTGTACATTAATATGTTTACTACGACAAATAGAACAAGTTATGGCCATTGTTTTTATTGTGCCCTTAAATCTATCTGTACTCACAGACGTACGACATGTCACATTGAGTTTAAACGTTTGTTTGTCTGCATTTTTAAATGTAAATGTCCTTATGTCCATGAGAGGAATATTGTGACACCTGTGTCTACATGCCTTTTAGGAAAGGCTGACAGCTAAGTTTTATCTGGACATCCTAAAGGTGTAGGTAGATRTGGAGGTGTAGGGTTGTGCAGTGGGTGAGTGTGAAACACAGACTGGACATAATCATACTGATATTTTTGGAACAGTCTGTCTCAAGGAATGCAGGCAGAGCAGCTGTACCTGGAGGTGTCCAAAATYTTGTTGGCATCCTCGAATTAACACATCCCTCTTCCTGAAATATGTGCGATGCTTATTCTGTGCATGTGATGCACAAGTGTGTTCAAATCTCACCAGATTCTAGTTGTTTTGTATTAAACACAGTGAAGCTGATGAAACACGACTCTGTATATTTTTTACGTGCATGAAAAAGTAAYAGCAGTACCTCTGTTATGGATTAGTTAGACACATAATTGCAAGAAAATATACACTCTGAAAAATATGTTAGCACAAACTTTCAATAAAATACAGCAGAAGATTTGCTAGGAGTTTAAATAAAATTATTTTGGTTTACAATTAAATAAAGCTATTGAAAATTATTTTCTATGTGACATTGCATGAACACATCAGAATGCACATCTTACAAGTTAAGTCAGATCCTCTGGACGGGTTCTTCTTTGTTGAAGCATTCTTCATTTGGACATGGATGCCTCAACCCGTTTAATGACGGTTTCTCTTCACAAAAAGAGCTTCTTTACTACTTTTTTAGCATTTCTCTATCTAGCAGTGACGTGCGGTCACTAGAGGAAGGGGAGGCAGAGCGTACCCAGCTATCATGGAAAGTTAAAAGAAAAACAATATTAACCCTCTGAGGTCTGGGGTCTAAATGGCCGTTTCTGACTAACTTTGAATTTACCTCTACTGTATATTTTCACTTTAAAAACAATTTACCTTGCCATGTTTGGTATCATTATTTTCAGCACAACATCCGCTTTATGATTTTAGAGTGTTTGTTTCATTTTGACACAGTTCATTATCACAGTGGATCAAAATATCACAAAAAAAAAACCTAAATCCGAGTAGGAAAAAATACTGATTTATTCACTATAAAATTCACAAATATATTCAACGAACATTTTCATTTAACAATAACGAGACTCTGTAG
>NW_013953341.1:101507-105420 GCF_001266775.1 Austrofundulus limnaeus
AAAATGGTTCACATTAACTCCACCACAAATTCTGTCCAATATCACATTTTTTTGTATGAAACTATTTATAAAATCATTCACAATGACTCCATTACAAATTCTGTCCAACATCACAATGTCACAGTGAGTCTAAACAGTTTGTCATGTCCAGGTGTTTCCTTTTGATCATTTTCAACATCCTCCTCAGGATTATTCAGGTGAATGTTCCACATGATGGTTCTGAACCTGTCTCTTACCTTCCCCGGAGTTACCACAGACAAAAAAAACAGTTTTTGTCTCCAGTAGTCCTGGACATTTGATGTGGACCTCACCCAGACAGAGCGTGTCCACAACACCTCCTCCTCCTCCTCTTCACATAAAAAATTGAGGGGTCATCCACCTGCAGATGTTAATTAGCTTATTGTGCAGTACCACTCTGAATATTTTTCTGTATATGTTCAATGCCAAATAAACAAAGAAAGAAAAAAAGACAAACCTCATCATCAAAATCAAACTTCGACAGGTCCGATTCATCTCTGTGCGTGCTGCCATCTTCATCCTCCTCCTTTCCAAGCTCATAAAAGTAGGCCAGAACTTGATCGGCCATCATATAACGAAGTTTCATGTTGACAGACAGACTAACAAAACTACTACACACACTGCACACAAACTCACACAGTCTAACACACACAAGCAAACCAAAAACAGTGCTAGCTAAATCCGTTATCCAAAGTGTCCACTACGCTCGGTTCTCTTCGTCTCCAAAAACTCTGTCCTCCCACTTGCTTTCCTCAAGTTTTTTTCTGAGAAACGTTTTGATTGGCTGCTGGAAAAGTGGTGCATTTAATAAAATCTGAAAAATTGTTATCATGTTGCATTCAGTCACTTTCTGGTCACAAAATGTTCATTGAATGCGCAGCGATGCGTAAAAACGTGCACAAAATGATGACAAAATTGTTTATCGTAAATCTTGTTTTATTTGGAAGTAAATAAAAACAATATCAATAAAAACTTTTTATTGAGTTTGAAGCCCTTGCTATCGAACCCAGTTGAAATGAATGCTCAGCATGCTGTCGTATTTATAACAGAAGCCCTATAAATGCATCATGTGTTTGCCCACTACAGAGTGGGCGTCGACCTAAGAGGGTTAAGGTGGCCCAGGATGCACTTCATAAATATTTGACTGTTTTTTAAGGGAGTGTTTCCAAGACAAAGTTTTGTTTTCCAAGCATTAGTACGGAGCTGAAGGACAGTTATTTTATGTACTTTATTGTCTGCTGACAGGCAGTTGGTGACCACCCACTAAATACTGTTTGCAAGTTGAGCCTGTGAAACATATTACTCAGCTGCCTAATGGAGCATTTGCACTATTCATATAATTGTTCGGTATTCATGTGCACTCTGCACTTATCAAACACCAAGACACAGCAGAAGGTAGAGCACTGCTGTTTCCTGAGCTGCAGAGGCTCAGATTGCCATAATGGGGCTGAGAGGGTCAACACAGCCTCCTGTTTTTATCTGCGAGCATGAGGACCTTGTCCTCTGAGAGGATGTGGCTGCAGTTATCTTTGTCACCTGACACATACACAAACCAGTTGTGATACATCATCCTGCTTATCRTCAAGATTTTCAAACAGTGGCTGAATCYGTCTCGTCGCTCTGAGGAAAAGAACCAAATCAGATTTCTCTATCCGCCTGATTCATTACCCAAACATGTCAGCTTATCCTCAACAACAAAGAAAATGTCCATGTCCTCACATGATTGACCCTGTTTGGACTGTATACCTTATCAGATGAGAGAATGAAATGACTTTTTATAAACATCTAGGCCACRGTTAGCAGCAGGAATTTCAGGACAAACAGACTGAGCGTGTTTCTGGTAGCTGTGGAGGCTATGGCTYGGCCCTGAGATGACGGGTCATTAAGAGGTGACGGCAGGTTCCACCTTTACAGCCAGGGAAACAGCAGTGTCCTTCACAATCTGAAGCCCTGACATAATGTTTCTGACTTTCACTGCAAGATAAGCACACAAATATTTCATAATCTGTGGAATGGCACGAGGCTGTGCTATGACTCAAAGGACCCATCTGATTGAACTGAATGGAGAATCAATAATTATCTCCAACACCTGACAAGAGGCTCTGACTCTAAAGAATGCAGGTGGAACGTTCCCAGCAACAAGAAAACGCAGCTAAAAATCAGAAAACCTCATTTATTCTTACATCTACTTCTTTTGTTTTTTTCTTCTGGCACCAAAACAGTTTCTCACATTTCCATTCCTTTTCACTCTGCTTTGAAAGTGCTGCGGTATTAAGGATACCAAGAACATGAATCAGTTTAAGAATTTTTTTCATGCATTTGTTGAAAGATGGAAAATCATCTGCTTGTCAAAAAGATCCAGTTAAGACTAAATCCCATTTGATATGAAAATTAAGATGTCACTGTCTGTGAAATAACCTTTGCATCCTAATTACTAGTCCTAAATTACRTTAGTCTGAATGGATTTTGGAGGCACAGCAGGGCTTAAACACAGAAACATGTAGTTAAAGCACATCGCTCAATGTCTTTCATTCAAGAGTTTTAAACTACAATCATGTTATGATGAGAAATGACAAGCCTTGAAAATAATGCTATGCATGATCTCTTGTGATATTATGAAATATGGTAAATGSTCTGTACTTATATAGCACCTTTCTATCCAACCAGGATATGCAAAGTGCTTTACACTACAATCAGTGTCATTTACACACTCACACAGCACTCTAATAGATCTCACTACAAAGCTAACGTACAAATCTGTAGAGACTAATGAGTGCTTTAAATCACATTCATACACTGGGACACACATCACAGGCAGTGGGGGTTCAGYRTCTTTCCAAGAGACACTTCAACATATGACTGACCAGCGGAGAATCAAACTGCCAACTCTCTGGTTAGAGGACGACTCACTTAACCACTCAGCCACAGCTGTCCACGATTATAACGTCCGTCTACTACAACATTAAATTTTAGCTTAAAAGCTGTGAAGATGACAGACTTATGGCCATTAATGTCATCATCCTTACGTTTTGGCCAATGGATTTATGGTTCTTTGTGTTTTCTCGGTCTGTTTTGTTTAGTTTGTTTTTGTATTTCCAATTTAGCTTCCTTGTGTTTCCTGTGCCATTCCTCAATTCTTCTTCTTCTTCTTCTTCTTCTTCTTCTTCTTCTTGTTTTTTTATGGCGGTTGGCAAACAGCATTTGGTGCATTACCGCCACCACCGGTAAAGAGTGTGAACCTGGACTAGCAAGCAAAAAAATAAAAAATTAAAAACCTAGATTCTTTTAATTAACCCCGTTACTATTAGATAATGAAACATAATCTTATAACTTGCATCAAATTATCTTTTTCCTAAGAACTTTAAAAGATTATATTGCTCTTTTTCTCGTTCAAGATTTATCATTTCAGTTCTTTCTTTCTGGTACTTCCTACAGGTTGACATAACGTGCTCTATAGTTTCAATTTCCCCACAAAACTCACATCTTCCTGTATCATGTTTCCCCATTATATGTAAAGTTGCATTAAGTCCCGTATGACCCAAACGTAACCTTATTATTATTCTTTCCTATAGTCTATTTCTTCCAACACCTCTTCTACTTTCTCCAACCATTCTTTGAATTCTATAGAGCCATCTTCTTTTTACATCCTCTTCCCACTTCTTCTGCCATTTTTCTCTAAATTTTTTAATAATGCTTTTAGTCTCTGACTTATTAAATGAAACTCTTATATTAACTTCATTCTTCCTTGCAGAATCTTTGGCCTTCTTGTCTGCCATTTCATTTCCTTTCACCCCTATGTGTGCAGGTACCCATAAAAACACAAGAATTAACCCCATCATCTGTATCCGATGTAGTATTTGCTGAATCCATCCATCCATCCATCCATCCATCCATC